>NC_135311.1:141273248-141300587 GCF_048772815.1 Callospermophilus lateralis | reverse complement strand
AGCGGGCCACAGTAGGTCCAGGAGAGGGGGCTGGACGTCCGGGAGTCACTCTGGTTCCCAGCTCTCTGGGCATGGGATGCCGTTGCTCGGGCTGTGTTAACCCGGGGCCTGCAGCTGCCACTGCCAGACTAGGGCTCCCCACTCCCTGGAGGAGGCCCCCGACTTCCTGCCATCTCGACGCACGTGATGAGTATCACCCTGGGACTGGGGATGTCCAGGTCACCTGCTACAGGCTGAGCATGCCACGCCAGCCACAGGGTCAGCACCCCGGCCCCCGAGGACCAGAGGCGGAGGCCACAGGAAGCCTTGAACTTAAATTACAGAGTAAATTGGTTCCAGATTCCAAATTTAGGTCCTGGTGGGACTGCCCTTCCTTTGAACCAAGATTTATGGTGACATTGTGATGACGTGGGACGCAGTTCTTGGAATTGGATTTGAAAACATCCCCTGTTATTCTTCAAATTCCAAAATACGTAGGCGACCTTATATGCTCCAGTGGGCTGGGCTGCTCTATTTTATTTTACACTTGTATTTCATAGCCCAGGTTGACATCACAGAAACACATTCGAAAGCCCCTGAGTCCCCGTGAAGACCCTGCTGTCCTCAGGCCCACTGGGAGAGGGCCAGGGCCTGCAGCAGGAGAGACTAGTGCCGTGTGGGCGGACGATCCCTGAGTGGAAGCGGAGCCAGGGGCTGGAGCCCTCCTGCTGGCCAGCGATGGTGTCCATCCTCCCTGTTGCTGGGCTGGATGGCCTGACCTCACAACATGCCCTCCGTCCAGCGAGGGCGAGCCGCCCTCCCACAGCACGAGGCCTGTCCTGGCGTTCCCCGTCCTTGTGTGTGCGCTCTGACCAGGACAGGAGGCAGGCGGTGCTTTGGGGCTCCGCTCCTCTCTACAGGGACCCACCGCGGCAGTCCCCTGTGCAGATCTCACCACAAGAGGTGCTGCAGGCGCCCGAGGAGCCCGGGAAGGCAGCCCACCCTCCTTTGCCAGCTGCCCCCACGTGGCCCGGCCCCCTCCCTGCTGACCCCAGTGGCCTTGCTCGTGGCTCCTGGAGGAAACCCCAGCCTCAGGGACGTCTGTGGTGTGAAGGTGTGCACAGTGCCGGGGACCCCTACACCCCGAATGCATGAACCAGGGAGGCCCATCCCAGCGTCCTCCTCCTCTTGAGTCAGGTGGGCGTCCAGGGGTGCCTATGGGAAGAGGGCCACTCCTGGGAGAGCTTGGAGGCCAGGAGGATGGGCCACAAAGCACCCAGAGCACCCTCTCTAGGGAAGAGAGTGCTTGGACTGGAGAGCGCAGGACGCCTGTCAGAGGCCGCAGTCGGCCGTCGCTCGTCCCGGACAAGGCATCCAAGTAGCGTTTCTGGGGGGTTCTATTGATTCCGGATAAATGTCTCTGCTCTGGGCAGCTCTGCCTTCAAAGGTCCCGTGGTCCAGCGGGGGAGTGGGGACACGTCCACCCACGCGCACCCCCCGGGTTGACATCCCGCAGGACGGGTCTCCCCGTCCCACCTGCCGTGTGCAGACATTGGCATCCTGTAGAGTTAGTTTCCCAGAGAGGTGAAGTTCTAACCACGGTGTCGGTTTCTTATTCATGCCTAGTAAATGACTGGGTATTTACTTATTTGTCAAGTGCTGGGTATTTGGTACCTGCTATTTAAACATGGGCTGTGCACCACATTTAAGCTTATTAAGCGCTAGGCATCTGGATCCCGCTACTTAAATGCAGGTGTTATATTCAGATCCTGAGTATTTCAACATCCAGTACCTGGGGCTTAGTGTCTACCCCCCGTCCCCCAGTGAGTGCACATGGCCCAGCAAGGTGGCAGCCAGGAGGTAGTGAGGACGAGCAGCGGGCGGGGTGCCTGGCGGCTGCTGAGCCCCCACCTCAGCTGCCAGACGCACCGTCCCAGCCGCCGCTTCTCATCCACAACTTAGGCCCAAGCCCCAGCAGGATCCCAGGGATGGCCAAGCCCGAGCTGCCCGAGGCCTTTCTTCAGCTGTATCTGCTCTGGCTCTGCCAGCCCCACACTGGGGAGGCCCAGGAGGTATCCCTGCAGGGCTGCCGTGGACGGCTCCAGGACTGGAGAGGGGTGCTTGGGGGAGTCAGGTGGCAGCCTTCCAGAGGGGGCAGAGTGTCCTGGGGGAGAGGCTGCATGGCCTGACTGCAGGGCAGGAGAGTGGGCGGACAGCAGGTGGGACTGGAGCGGGGTGGGGGTGGGGGGCACTTGGACACCAAAGTCCTTCCCTGGAGACCCCTGGGGAGGTGGGAGGGTCGCCTCCTCTGGGCTCTGGGAGCGAGGTGCAGCTGGCTTGGCTGAGGTGTACCTGGAGGAGTGCGTGAGGAAACTGAGGCTCAGAGAGGGCAGGCTCTCAGGACACACAGCAAGCACATCAGGTCTAGGGCCTTCTGATCCCGGGCCCAAGCCCTCTGCTGGGCAGGGATGGAGGCTCTGCCTTCCAAGGCCCTCCCGCTGGGGAGCTTCCTCTCTGACCTCCGCGCAGCTCTGGGCACCTCCTCGCTTTCAACAGCCACAGGCCCCTTCCCCCTCAACAGCCCAACACACGAGAAACTGCCAGGTGCCGGGTGCAGGGTGCTGGGAGCTCAGTGCTCACTGTGCTGAGTGGGTGAGTCCCAGGCTCCTCAGAGACAGGGACGGTGGGTAATGGTCTTCCATGGCTTTCCCAGAGAGGGGTGGGGGACCCCACTCTTGACCCAACCACACTGAGAGGACAGACAGACAGACAAAGTCCAGCGCCACTCCATCCTCACCGTGGTCCAGGTGGTCGATCTGCCCATCTGCAGGGCAGCCGTGGGGCTCCCAGCTGCTTCTGAACTGAGAAGAGGAGAAAGCGGAGAGAAGGCGGTGAGTGGGGAGGTGCGTCCCCCAGGGCCAGCGTCCCCTCAAACTCCTGGATTCAGCTGTCCTGTGGGGTCCCTCACCCCGCGGCCTCCCCACCACTCACGGAGGGAGGTCTGTTACGTTCCCATGTGTCCCTGGTGGCTAATGAAGCAGGCATGGGTTGTCACCAGCCATGTCCCAACCAGGGCAGTTCTTTCTGGATGTGACCATTGCAGGAGAAGGGTGGCAGTGTCTGTGGGGGCTCCCCCACCCGCCGTCACACCTGGCAGTCCAAGGGTCTCGTGAGGGCCCCAGCTCTAAAGCTGGGTGAGCACGGGGCTGGGCCCCTCCCTGGATCCCCCGGGGCTGCCTTGTGCTTGGGCTCATACTGCAACCCTGCCCCGAGGACAGGAGGACACTGGCAGCTGACCCCCCCCCCAGGCTGGGTGCATTCGGAGCCCCCAGCCCTGGAGGAGCAAGCCTACCCCCCGGGAGCCCCAGAGCCTGAGGTGCTGGCCCCCGCTGGGAGGCTGGGGCTCCGAGAGCCCCTGTCCCCCAGCACCAGGGCTGGCATCTCAGTCCTGACCTTCTTTCCCCGATGCTGGGGTTTCTTTAGGACAAAGTCTCTACGGATGGGCCGTGAAGCGTTGGCGCTCCCAGCAGCTCCCAGGCCACCTTCCCCTCCAGCGCTCAGGACTGCGTGAAGGAACTCTCTGGAGAGTCCCATGTCCCTCCCCTGGGAGGAGCCAGGCCCACGTGAGCCTCCGCAGCCCTGCGCAGACCTGTCCCAGTGGACACCTTATCCTCCCGCCCACCGAGACCGACCGCCTGTCTGCGTGGTTTGCTGCTCGCTCGTCGGCCTGTGGGTTCCGCTGTTTCCGCAGCGGTCTCCTGTCTGAAGGACAGGACGGCACCACTGGACTCCTGACCCAGCACACACAGCAGAAGGGCTCCTCCTGGAGCCCAGGAGTGGGCTTCTCTGGGTGGCTCAGGGCAGGGCCGAAGCAGACAGAAACAGACAGCAGGAACAGCAGGAGAGAGGGGTCAGGGCAGCGACGGACGCTGTGACTGGACGCGGCCAGCGAAGGCGGGCGAGAACCTGAGCCCCGGCCCTGGCCAGCCCGAGCGTGCGGGGTTCCTCGGGAGCCTGCGCTGACAACTGGCCAGGTCAGCTTCTTTAGCACATTTCGTTTCAACAGTTGAGTCATCTAAGGGTGATTTGCCAAGGGCCTCTTGCCGGGGACTCTCGGAACAAAGCCCAGGCCAAGACAGCGGAAGCCAGGAGCCTGCCCTCCAGAGCACCACTGTGGAGACGCTTGTCACCCTGCCACCAGGGCAAAGGGGAACCTTGGCAGGGGACCCGGCGTGTGTGAGCAGGGACCTGAGGACACCATCGCAGCTCCACAGGAGGAGGCCCGGGCGGGTGCACTGGGCCAAGGCAGGGCCTGGGGACGGCAGGTGTCTCGTCCCTGGGGAGGCAGGACAGCAGGGCTCACTGCCTGTGGGCAGGGTCAGAGGCATCTGTTTCCTGGACGAGGCCGGCCAGCCCACTTCCTGCTAGGTGCAGTGAGGGTTCTAGTGGGGGACATTCCCAGCCTGGCCAGAGCCAGCTGTGGGCACGAGGCCTGAGACCAAGGAGTCCCAAGCAATGGCTTCAGGCTGGGGCCAGCCACCCCCCAAGCACCCGCTCAGGACCCATCAGCTCCACCTCCTACAGGACTCGCCTTCAGTGTTAAAAGTCCAGCCCTCGGCAGTAAACGGGAAAACGCCGGAATCTACTGTTCATGGCCAGCTCTACTTGAGAGTGTCCCCTCAGTGGGTGTCCAGCAAAGTTCCCAGCTAGTCTTCACTTGGGGCAGAGTGAGGCAGCTTTGGCTTTGAAGTTAGTGACTACATGTGGATACGATTTAAAGTCCCTGAATCAATATGCTCACCATGACAGTGACATAAAATACACAGATTTAATAATCGTATAAACGAAAGAGGTGGAGGAGCCTTTGAGCCGGCTCGTCTACCTGGGGACTTTACCAACCTCAGGTGCCCTACGAGGGGACTTGGGAACTCGGCTGCAGCTCGCAGAGGTGGTCTGGAGTGTGCAACACAGCAAACTGTGTTTAGGCCCCTCCGCCACACGAGACTCTAAGCTTGGAAAATGGTGACCTCGGGTTGTCAAAGTTCTTAAGGAGCCTGCACTCGGGGCCCGTCGGGAATAGCAAGTTAATTATGTGGCTCCCGCGTCACCCGGAGAATTTGCTGATGGAATTTGCAGCTGGGGATTTGTACCCTCGGGGGAGGATGTTCCTCGCATGTCACCTATGCTGGTACTCAGGACAGTCCTCAAGGCTGACCGTCTCAAGCGTGACCTGATCATCACTTGCTCTCAGGAAGCGTGGCGGGTGTGACGGATGCCGCGGGAGCCATGCCGAGCTGCGGGTTAAGTGGATTCCAGGAATTGTTTCGGATTCTCAGCAGCAGCGACCTGGCTGGCATGTGGTCAATTCCACCCTCACTGCCAAACACCAGCCTTCTCAAAGTCGCCCAGGACATCCACGGGACTGGATCTGAGACGCACCTCGTGCCCCGGCTTTCAGCTGGGGGGGACCTTCAACTCCCTCCATGTTTCCCGCCCTCCCCTGGGTCACTTCCTACTGCAGGGTCCACTCCTGCCCACCCCCTGAGCTGTCTCTGATTCCTCAGCCCAGGAGGTAGGGCATGGAGCACTCAGTCCCCCAGTGGCCCTCCTCTGTCTCCACCACCCTCAGTGATGGCTCACGCTGCGGGTTTCAATGGCCCCCGGGTGGTGATTCACAGTGTGGCCTCCTCCAGGGCTCTGGGCTCACACGGCCTCCTGCTCCCTCCAGTCCACACGAAAATGCACCAAGATCTCAAGGTCCACCGTCCAAAGGGAGAGTCTGTCTCCCGTCCCATCCCAGATTGTCCCTCTCTGACCTCCCACATCTCAATGAGTCTGACCCAAACTCAGGAGCCGATCCGGTTCTTCCCTCCCTCCCCTCCTCAGTCACGGTCACCCGGGTCTCTGGTTCTCTCTCCGAGCTCACAGCGTCCCATGCCCACCCCTGCTGACCGGGCCAGCCCCATCAGTGTCCTGCACAGCCCCCGCCCATCTCCTGCTGTCCTTGGGCCCTGGTCTCCTCTTCACAAGCAGCCAGGACGACCGCTCCTGGGCTTGTTACCAGGAACCACCTTCATGGCTTCTTAAGGCCTTGCCAGGGTGCCTGGATCCTCAGGATGAAGCCCACACCCTGAGTGTGGCCAGGAGACCCTGGGGCCTGGCTCTGCTCCTGCCCCAGCCAAAGGCTCCACGGGGAGGGGTTGTCATCGGCATCTCCCTTGCCAGTAGGTCCCACCGGCCCTAGGCAGAGCCCTCCCCTCCAGCTGGCCCTGGAAGCTCTCCTGCCCGCCCCACCTCCATGAAGGGGCGCCTCTCCTGTGCCCGTGTGCACGCTGGGCCACGTGCCCCAGAGGGTCCACCACACTCCCTCTGTCCCTCCAGCTGCACGTCCTGTCCTCTGTGTCTGTCCCAACACCCCTGTGCCCCTCTTATCAAGCTGTGCAGGTGGCGTCGGGTGCCAGCTGTTCCATCCAGGCTGAGCGCCTCGGGCTCGACAGTTTCCATCCCCGTAAGGAAAGCCTGGCCACACGGGAACCCTCAGGAGGGCAGGTCCACCTGGCTCATGGTCTTGAGGGTCAGTCCATGGTCGTGGGTCCACTGCCTTTGGGCCTGTGATGAGGCACAGGAGCCTGGTGGAACAGGTGGCAGGAGTCGGTCACTTCCTGGTGGCCAGGAAGCAGAGAGACAGGAAGGGCGGGGCCCCAACCTCCCCTTCAAGGACACACCCCCAGGGACCCAACTTCCTTCCACTGGGCACACCCCTGGAGCTTCCACCAGCTCCCCGAACACCAGGGCTGGGACCCAGCCTTTGGAGGACACTCCCCCAAGCCACAGCACCCCTCCCGTCCAGGTCCTCGGCTTGGTGGAATCTTTGTGTCTAGGGTGACCTCCACTTTGCTGTCCCAAAAGGCAGCCTCCATGTGTCCAAGCACCGGGGTGTGGTCTGCTTTGGGGCCACCTTCAGTCCCCTGCACACTGTTTCGTAAGCTTCTTAAAGAGACGCTGTTTCCCGCGGGGGCTGGGGAGGGGCCCCCCTGTCTTAGGCGCTGGTCAAACCACTGGGATTAGCAAAGGGACATTGGGCGGCTTTTCTGTTTGCTCTAGGAATATTCTCAACAGGGAAAGACAAGCCTGGGGTTGTGCAGACCACAGCGCTCCGTCTTCCAGGACAAGAGGGTGGCCCTCTGTGCTCAGGAGGGGGGGCCCGGGCCTTGGGAGACTTGCTTCCTACACAGTGGTCCTCCCTGGACTGGCGTGCGTGGGAATCTGTGCAGGGAAGAGTGACAAGGACCTCAGCCCACAAGCCAGGACCTGCCCACAAACCAGGAGGTGTTTCTTGGAGAGACCCAGCTGAGGTCCTCTTGTTCCAGTACTCAGTGGGGTGCAGCAGCCTGCTTGTCCTCCCCACCCACGTGTGACAAGTGCCCTCCCGTTCCTCCTCGAGCTCCCAGGCAGCCTCCGGGGGCTGGGGAAGGTGCAGGCAATGGCTCCCTGCTGCTCCCTCTCCCCATCAGGTGTCCTCAGTGGGAGGCTCAGCCTTCCCACCCCTGGGGGCCCAGAGGCCCCCTTCTCCCTCCTCTCGTTCTCCTTGAAGGCCCAGCACAGGTGCCTGGATTGTCCACAGGACAAAAGCTCAAATTAGGAGCATTAAAAATCATGATCGGTTTCCCCCCAGGAGTGGGAAGAACGGACGCTCAGCAGCCCAAACCCATTCCCTTCATTTCTCTCCTGATGCTGCTCCCCGAGGAGGAGTGAAGTGAACTCATTTCATTTTTGGTGTGAGAAAAACAACAGGCAGATGCCCCTGGGGCCCATGGGAGAACAGGGCTGCGCGGTCCTTGCCCCGGGCCTTCTCTGTGGCCTCCGACAGGCTATGACCACGTCCGGGCTCCTTCCCTTTAAAACCTGCAGAGGGGAGGCACGGGTTGGCCAGACTTAGAACCACCAAGTGCATTCAGACCCCGCCCAGACCTGCGGTTTGAGCTCTTCTCCACCCAGCTCCTGAGCTGGACTAGACCCACGACGCCAGGCTTATTGGGTCTGCTCAGAGAATCGAACTGGAAATGCACCTGCCGGCTCTGGCACTGTGGCACCCAGAACCCACGAGCTCTCCTTTTCTCCCAATGAAACCAAGGACTGAATGGCTGAAGTGACAGGTCCAGCCCAGGCCACCCTTGGAGAAGCAACCCTTAGCAGCAGGAAGCTGAACCGTCCTTCTCCATCCATGGGAACACAAGGTTAATGAACTTTAGAAAGTTAAGGGGAAGGACAACGTCAGTATGTTAAAATGTTGCTCAGAAATCATGCATTTCCCCCCATCTGCTAAGAGGAAAGATGGAAACGTCTTCTTTGAAACCTTGCTCTCTAAGTGCCTCCCAATGGTCAGACCAGCCAGAGAGGGTCAAACCACCCCTGAACTCCCACGAGATGTTCTGTCGTGAGCTGCTTTTTGCTTACCTGGCCTGGGCCGGGCCCCTTCCCTGCAGGTGGTGAGACTTCACAAGGAACTCTGGACGGGGCCGGGCTTGCTCCTGGAGAGCGGTGCATGGGCCTTGCTCCTGCCCAGCCAAGCGTGCCCTGCCTTTGATCTGGAGATGTGTCAGGTCGGACTCTGCTGGTCATAAGTCACCAAGACCACTTCACAGTGGCCCGATGGTCTGGCCAAGGAGGCAGAAGCCCCACCCAATATCCACACCTATTTGATGAGCTCCCTCCAGGCGTTGCAAGCGGGTGGGTGGCTGGGGACCCCAGGTGTTACTGTGACAGCTCTAGAGCTGGCCTGGAGCCCCCAGGGGGGTGTGCACATTGGCACAGTCCCCCTGAGGGCACCACGGAGGGCCCTTCCCAGGCTTCTCTCCAGCTTCTTGGGGATCCTGGCATTTGGGGGCCCTTGATGTGTGGCCACCCCATCCCTGCCTCTGTCTTCACATGGCCTTCTCCTCCCTGGACAGAGTCAGCCAGGGGTGGTGTGCACAACCGTCATCCCAGGGGCTTGGGAAGCTGAGGCCGTGGAATTGCAAGTCTGAGGCCAGGTTCAGCGACTCAGCAAGGCCCTGTCTCAAAATAGAAAAATAAATAGGGCTGGGGAAGGTGGCTCAGTGGCTAGGTAGCCCTGGCTGGTGCCAAAACTCAAAACAAAAACAAGGACCAGCCGCATCCGATCAGCACCCACGCTGCCCCTCATCTTAACCACCCCCATCTGCAGTGGCCTCGCATCCTGGGTTCCGGGATGCATGAGTTTGTGGGGACGTGACAACCCAGGGCCCCCAAACCTGACTTCACTGGCCACGTCTCCCTGCCGCCAGGTCTTGGGCCACGGCTGATTCTCCCACATCCTTGTTGAAGTTGGTCAGCACACTGGTCACCGGCTGGGCCCTTCCTGGGCCTGATCTGACCCACCTGTCCCAGAAGATGCAGAAGCTCACTCAGTCAGGCGTCCCTGGACGTCTGCCCACCGTGAAGGGGCCCTGTGGCCAGGACTGTGGAGGTCGCCGATGGCTGGAGCCAGTCAAGTCCCAGGACTTGGGGACACTGGGGCAAAGGAAGACAGGGTGCCCTTCCCCAAGAGGAAGAGGACAGTGCTGCACAGAGGGGCAGCTCCATGGTAAGACGGTGACAGAGCAGTGGCAGGGGCACCTGGCTGCGCCATCAGGGTGGGAGGGCATGCGCTCCCTGGCCGCTGCAGCTGACCAGCCCTGAGTCAGATGGCTCCAACACTCCGAGTGGTTAATGGCACCTCGGAGGAGCCCTGCCTGCTGAAGTAGTGAACCGGACTGCAGGCCGCACCCTCAGCCCCTCTCAGCCCTGCCACGGAGGCTGGTCCTACGGCTCTGTCCTCCAGGGCTGGAGGCGGCTGCCAGGCCGCTGCTCTGCTCTGCTCCTCACCACAGCTGAGTGTTTTCCTTCATTTCCAGATAGATAAACCCGAGGTGAGGAAAGGCCCTTCACCAGCCTTCGGGGAGGAGGGGCGGGGGAGGGCGGCCACCAGGCAGGACCAGGGAGCAGCCTCGCAGTCAGCACCCCCAGCTCCTGGGATCCAGGGGTTCTCCAGGGAGAAGGGAGTGAGAGAAACCAGAGAGGCCCCGGGTGGGCCGAGCGCTGACCCTCTAGGGCAGATGGTGAGAGGACGTGGGGCCCTGTGGAGGGGTCTGTGCTCTGCGAGCCCCATGAACCTGCAGGACGGCATCTCCCCGGCCTCCACCCCGGCCTCCGCCCCAGCCTCTGCCCCGGCCAGCCTCCGCCCCAGCGCCCCTCACTAATCTGTCTGCAGGGTCAGCACATCAGGGCCGCTGCCTTGACAAGCAAGGTCGCCATCCTCCCTGGCACAGCCGGCCTCCTTGGGCCCTCCGGGGCTGCGCTCCGGGGCTGCTTTGCACAGGGACAGTCAGAAGGGCCCAGAAGCCCACCCTGGAAGGCCAGCCCTGAGAACGGGAGGCTCCTGAGTGGACTTCTGGAGATTCCAGTGTACACTGAGCCTGGGCCCAGGTGCTGCACCCCGGGGCACCACGAGAGCCACTCCACAGAGGCCCTGTCCCTCAGACCCCCACCCAGGACCTCAAGAGGACACCACAGTTGGAGGCTCTGCTTCCTCCTTCTCAGCAGCGGGGTCTCAGGAAATCCTCACCCAGATGAACAGAAAGATGGTGTCAGTCCAGCCCTGGGGGAGGGGGCTGAGCAGGGACACACACACACACACACACACACACACACACGCACACGTTGGTGCCAAGTGCAGGCTGTGAATCACAATTCACTGTAAATCAGGTTATGCTTTGCACTTTACATGTAATTGTTAAATTGCTCCAAAAATAAGTCACCATGAAATGGATAATGATCCAATTTGCCTCATCCGTGACTCGGTCTGAACTGAGAGCTGACACGGGCCCGGCACATTCACCTGCCACTTGACGGCAGCGTGGAAAAGGCTCTGCATCCACGGACATGGCGGGAGGGTTTCCAGCCAGTCGGCCAGGCCTCGGAGTGCAGGCCTGTCCCTGCCCTGGGCCATCGGACTGCACAGATCTGCAGCCTTGAAAGGCCTCGGTGAGGGGAGCTCTGCCTTGGGCAGCTGGTCTCCCAGGGCCTGGAGTAACACGGTTTCCGGGCTGATCTTTCCGTGGGGTGCGCCCAGGCCTGCTTTGCTCCGTGTGTGTGTGTGTGTGTGTGTGTGTGTGTGTGTGTTGGGGGGATCCTGGTACAGTCACCCCGCTGCCTGGACTTGGGAGAAGAGCCCCAGACCTAACATCTGATTGACAGGCTTTGAAACCCCAGTCCCCCGGCCCGCAGGAAGAGGATGACAAGTTGCCTGCCCAGCGTCGGGCCGATCCCTCAACCAGGCTGCGCAAGACCTGGCCGCGCTGACCTTGTGTGTTGCCCTCTGTGTCCCCAGGGCCGGCTCTGCCCAGGGCTAGAGGGTGCATGGCCACTCTAAGGGGTGTGCAGGCCACGAGATCATGGGCAGGCGGCCCCACAGAGGACCACAGAGCCGCACAGAGGCACCAAGAGAGCCGTGGGAGGCCTGTGCATGTCCACCTGGATCCCACGTGGCAGGAAGCAGGCGGGAGGTGAGACGGGCACCAGGGGACGGCCCAGCACTGGGCATCCCAGAGTGACCAGGCCCTAGTGCAGGCCTAGCACTGCCCTGTGTGAGAGAAGCCTCAGGCCAGAAGCCATGTCATGGTTTGGATCTTAAGTGTCCCTAAAGGCCATGTATCTGAGGTTTGTCCCCAGCTGAAGGTGGCATTGGGGGGTGATGGACCTTTAGGAGGGGACCCAGTGGAGGAAGTGAGCTCGCTGCCCTGAAGCAGGTATTGGGACCCGGCCCCGTCCTCCCTCTTTCTTCCTGGTCACTGTGAGTCGAGCAGCCCTCCTCCGCCACATCCTCCCACCATGACGGTCTGTCCTGCCACAGGCCCACAGCCACGGCCCAGGGGGCCACAGACTGAAAACTCTCAAACCAAGAGTCCCAAGAAACCTTTTCTCTTTGTAAGTCGATTATCTCAGGTACTGCGTGCCAGCAACAGAAAGGCAGCAGGACACTGGTACCAGAGGGGTCGTTGCCGTAAATACCTGACGCTGAGGTTCGGAAGCCTTGGGGTTGGCTTGCAGGGGGGATTTGGAAGAGTTTGGAGAAGGAGGACCCCAGCTCCTTCCATTCTCTCTCTGCTTCCTGGCCACCAGGAGGTGAACATGTGTCCACCACACGCCCCGCCATGGTGTCCTGTGCCGCCACGGCTCTGTTGATTTGGGGTTTGAGAGGTTTCAGCCTGTGGCCACTGGACTCTCAAACTCTGAGCCCAAATAAACCTTTCCTCCTTGTGTGCTGTTTATCCCAGGCATTCTGTCACAGCCATGGCAGCCGGCTGGCACACTGTGATGCGCAGCCAGGGGGCTGGGCGCCGTGGAGGAGGGGCCTCCATTATCAGGTGCCGGGGGACACAGGGAAGCCAGAGAGAAGCAGCCGGGAGAGAGTGGGCAGGAGCCCTGAGCCCTGGACGGAGGCCGAGGGATGGAGACGGGGACAGGAGACACAAATGACAAGACATGAGGGAGGCATCCGCAGAGTGGTTTGGGACCAGGCTGGGGGGAGGGGGAGGCGCCAGGCCCCAGGCTGCAGGGCTGAGGGCAGGGTCTGCAGCCAGGGTGCAGCAGGGTTATTGGCTCCATGGTCAGGCTTGGCGGGCCCATGTTCAATGTCCTGCAGTTCAGGGACCTGAGAAACGAAGCTGTGTCCCCAGAGCCCCCACGACCCTGCTCCCGCAGAGGGACAGACGTGCAGACACTACCCACAGTCCCACGGGCTGGGTGCAGCCAGCGTGTTCAGTCAGGGGCAGGAGGTCTGCCTGTCCAAGGGGCCACTGTTTGAGGATAGTCTAGGGGAAGAGGGGATAAGGGATGTCCCCGGAGGAGGGAGTGGAGGACGAGGCCTCCCCGAGTGGAGGAGGAGCGCCGATGGCAGCAGCTAAGCCAAGAACCAGGGAGACGGGCAACTCGAGGGCAGGGGGCCTCCAAGAGGGCTGGCCTCTGGGGCTGCCGTGGCCTTGGGTCCTTCTTCAGGCCAAGGCGCAGGCTCTCTGGACCCCCACAGGGCCACTGGGTCGTATCCAGGCTCCCCTGACATGGTGCTGGGGACAGGCGGAGGGGCTGAAGAAGAGCCATCTGCCTCGAGAAATGGAGCAGTCCCCAAGGCCCTGGTCACCCGGATCCAGCATCAGAAACCAGAGCCAGAAGCAGGCCGGGCAGCCGGGCTCCCGGAGAGAGGCCCCCAGCCCGCCACACCTGCGGCGCAGGCAGCCATTAGCAGGCTGTTTTGATTGGCTCCTGTCTGGGGGCTCATTATTTTCACAGGGACAATTTCTAACCATTTTGCTTGTCACTCAGGGCCCTTGCTCCTCGCTGAGTTGCTTAGGACATTATGAATACAAGATCACACGCGGTCGACGGCATTCGCAGGTAAAAATAATTCCTGTGGCGTGTACTCGGCAAAGCGCGGGCGCAGGGCAGGTTTCTGGGGAGTCACTCTGGGCTTCCTGCAGGGCGGGGGGAGGGAGCAGCATGGCCCCCAGGGGCCGGCTCCAGGAGAGAGGGTCTCAGAAAGCCCCCTGTCCCTTAGCCAGGAAACCCGAGCCCCCCTTCCCCTGCCCTGGGGGACAGCAGCGGTTGGAAATGCTGAGGGGAGACTTGGAGGTACCAGGGCTGCCAAAGACAGGGGTGTGACAAGCTGGTGGCCCCCGCACCCCCACGTGAGTCTCTGGAGAACTTCTTAGAGGCCAGCCCTGCCCATGGGGCCTCTGGAGTTAGGGCCAGGTGTTCCTGAAGCCCAGTCAAGAGTGGGGTCCTGGCAGGGGGTGCGAACAGCCTCCCCGACAATGGGGGAGGAGACAGAGCCAGACTCAAGTCCAGTTCCAGAAGCTTCTAGCTGGTGGGTGCAGGAGCCCAGCTTCTGAGCCTCGGTTTTCTCATCATGGACACAATTAGACTGGCCATGGAGGGCTGCTTAACGTTTAGCCTATAGGACAGCCCTCCCCGGGCACCGGGGACTACCTAGAGGGCACCAACCACGTGGCCGACCTCTTTACCAGTCTCCACGCTGGCCGACTTTCGGGTTTTGGTTTGGGTCAGGTGCTAAGTTGAAAGCCCAGTACTTCTGGGACCGTCAGTTCCTTGGTACAGAGTAGGTCAGAGCTAAGGACACAGACCAAGTGAAACCCAGAGGAGCAGGGGACCCGGGGGTGACATGTGTCCTGTGGAACCACAGAGCCCCTTGGAGTCTCAGGAGAGGACAGGATTCCCGAGGTGTAGGTCCCTGGTCAGTCTGAAGAAGGACAGCGAAGGCAGCTGGAGGGGCAGGGCAGCCAGGGGCTAGGGTGGCCGGTGAGGCAGAGCAGGACAGATCTGTGCAAGGCGGTGGCAGACTCCCACACTGGTGGGCACCTCTTCTCCGGAGCCCCTTCTCCTTCATCTCCCACACGCTCTTTTTACTGAGTACCAGCCGTGTGCCACCTGGGCCGGCCCCACTAGCTTGGGGATCTCCCTCCAGCCTGGGCTCACCTGGCCTTCAGGGGTCAGTAAGGGAGTGACCGCCTGCAGGTGGCCTGTGGCCAGCTGGGCTCTCCACCCGGCTCCTGCAGCCAATGTGCTCCCACAGCTTCCCTTGCCTTCGACTCACTGTGAGGGGCTTCCCCAGCTCCCACATGAGACACCACTATGAAGGGCAGAGCTCGTCACGGGGCATGGCACCCATGTGGGACAATGACTAACTCCAAAAGGGCCTGTCCTGCTAGAGAGCTGTCTTCCTAAGGTCACGGTCTCCTTCTTTGCACTTGGCGACCACTTGTGTGTGACCGTCTTGAATTTCCCATCCCAGCCTCAGCTCACTGGCCAAACCCCCAGAATCCCCAGGTCCCCCCTGGGACTCCATGTAGCAGGGCAGAGCACCCACACGGGGGCTGGCCGGTTCTCCTGGGCCAGGATGGAGAGCCCAGATGTGTCTGCCTCTCTTCCTGTAAAGACCCCTCAACGCTGGTCACTCGCCCGGCGGCTTCGCTCATCCCAGCTGGTCTTGCCGGGCGCCCGTGTCAAAAGCCACACGTTTGAGGCAAAGAATTCCCAGAACCTTCAGGGATAGGAGAGGCCAGGAGACCGGGCAGCAGGGGCAGAGGCCTGGGAGGGACAGGTCTGGAGGGGGACGGCGTCAGCCCAGGGAGGAGGAGCCCCCGGGGCGCCCTCTACGCCCTCCCTGCCCACGCACGCCCCTGTGAACCGGCAGCCCCTCTGCTGTACCGTCCAGAAGTGGCCGCCAGGACTCTGGGGCCCCAACCAGGGCCCAGGCTCAGGTGCACGTCGGGTCCCTGCAGTGGACAGGGCAGAGGGGGGCACAGACCAGGAGGGCACCCCATGGCATGGGCAGGTCCTCAGACAGAGACCTCGTGGGGACGGGGGTCTGTAGTGGCAGAGACCAGAAGAAGAGTGGCCCCAAGGGGAGGGACAGCGCTCTCCTGGGTGAGGGACAGGCTGCTGTCGTGGCTCGGTGCTGGAGACCAGGGGGGATCGGCACGGGGACACCTGAGACCTGGGCTGGGCTGTGCTGCCACCAGGTCCAGCCTAGTCAGCAGCCCTGGGCATCTGCCTCGGAGGGAACAGGCTGCCCTGGGAATGGCCATTCTAGACCAATGGGGACGACGGCTGAGACAGTCATTCACCCTGTCACTAGAGGAAGACCCTAGAGCAAAGGGGAACTGAAAACACTGAATACGCCAAATGCATGTTCAGACACTAACACACACAGACGTCTCTATTACACCTTCATAATGACATGCTTAATATCAAACACGTTATGTGAGTAAGAGAAAAATAATTAAAGTCGTTTATCTTTGGACAGATAAGTTGGTCTCGGTAAAATGGCTAACCCGTTGGAATTTTTTTTTTTTTCCCATAAAATTGCTGAGGGCTTCTTCAAAGTTATGTTTTTGGGGGCAATAAATTGAAATCGTTGTTACCTTACAGCAGGTCCTCTCTGTTGGACCGTGACATTTTTAATTGAGACAGTGTGCTCTCTGCAGGTGCCGAGGTGCCTGGTGCGAGGCAGGTAAACTCTGCTCTGCTGAATACCGTCCGTCGCATTAAAATGTGCAACTATTTCACCCAAACGTGTCCACAGGCGGCGTCTTGCCTGCTCCCCGTGGCCTTCAGAGGAGCGTGAGGGCGGCCGCAGGACTCCGTGAGCCATGGCCCCTAGCTACTCGTCTATTTTGGAGTCGTTCTCCGTATGTTTCCTGTGAACGTTTCCCAGATCTTAGATCCCACAGACTCGTAGATCTCGCTGCATGCTGGCACAGTCTATAAATTTGTTTAATTAAAAATAGGGCTTTATTAAAAGATGCTTTCCATGCATCGGAATCCTCCAGAGCACAGTCCTGTCACTTGAGATTGCATCCCGCCTGCGAGGGGTCCCGGCTGCCGGCTGCCTCCACGGCCTCCCTGTTGGAGGTGGGGCTCACTGGCTCCCTGTTCCCCAGCCTCGACTTCAATCATGTCCATTTTCTAGAAGCTCTGCAAGCTGAGGCTGCTTGTTCTTGTTGCTCTAGTCTTCAAGTCCGTTCAATAATCTGACGCCACCAACCTTGAGAAGGTCTGTTTGGAAGGGGGTTCGTGCCACGCTGGGCCCCTTGGTCTGGCACCCAGGGACCTGGATTCAGCCCCATGAGGCCTCCTGCAGGTTCTCAGAGGCTCCCCAGCAGCTTTGCTCCAAAGTGTTACAACTCAGTGATCACGACTTCAGCCGCCTGGGCAGCCAGGACTCGCACTGGGGACGGTCAGGTCGTCCCGACTGGGCAGGGCTTTCGCTGGTCATGCAGGTCACTTCCTGTGTGGCAACGTCACTTTTGCCCTGAGATGTCGGTTGAACACGCGCCACGTTGCTACCCAGTGAAGCGAAGGGCGCCATCCTGGGTGTGGGGACTTGCAGAGCCGTCATGGGAGAGAGTCCCGCCGTTTCCCTGTGCAGAATGGAAGGCTGAAGCTGCGCTTTCCGTTCCTGGGAGGGCTCCATTCTGGGAGCCCACGTGTGCAGAGCCATCTTGGCTGGAGACTGGCTTCCCAGCTTCGTTTGCTGCGGGTGCCGCGGCCTCTCCTGCACCTCACGGGTCAGCATGTGGCGCTCACGAGGAGGCAGCAGGAGCCCGGGGCTTGCTGAGGGGACAGGAGCCACCGTGGGGCTCCAGCCTGCTTCCCCACTCCGGGCAGATCCATGTGGCTGCGGCTTCTCCTGGAGCCCCCGTGCTGGATGGGTCCCTCCTCAGCTCTGCCGGTCCTTGGCCTTCCTCAAGGCCAGTGTCCCCACCCACAGCCAGCAGCACTCTGCCCGGGGGCCCACTGCAGCCTCCTCGGCTGAGGGAAAGTTCAGCACCGGCTTCTTCATTATAAAATTTAAACATCACCAGGAAACAGTAGAATGACTCGTCGTGGCTTGACCTCGTGGCAGGAAGGCGCGCTCCCGGCCTGCGGGGTGACTGCTCAGCCCTGTCCTCCTGAACCTCACCTGTCAATGTCCTGCCACCGTGTCTGGAGACTGGGACATCTCAGGTGTGGCACAACTGGCTGCCACCCGGGGCTGCCCGAGGGCAGGACAGCACACAGAGCCTCTCCTCCCTCACGAGGCCAGAGGTGTCCCCGACCTTTAGTCCAGCAGCTTCCTCATGGGCCCACGGGCAACCTGGACAGGCAGGAGGGAGGGACACAGCTCTAGGGAGGGCCAGGGACGGGCTTCTCCAGACATCCCTGGAGGTCTCCAGCCACAGGTTCCGCTAAAGCCACCCTCACCACATGGCCCACAGTTGGCACCTCAGGCATGCACGGGCAGGCGCTGCCAAAGCCGGGTCGAGGTGGAGGCCAGCAGGCCCTTCCTGCTCGCCCTAACTCAGATGACCACAATGTCACATGGGACCACATGGGAGGAACCTGGCAGAAGAGCAAAACCCACCAGGGGCGGGCAGCAGGAGCTGACGGCACTGAGGGCCACCTGCTGAGGGAGGCTGCCCGTCTTCCCTGAGCCCCTGGAGCAGAGGGCTGTCCTCAACAGGCCACGAGCTGGGACAGCTGGACAGCCCCAATGGAGGAGGAGCCCCTGCTGTGGTGGGGAGCCAGGCTGGACGCTGTGACAGAGTGTCCCTCCACACTGGTGGGGCAGGGAGGCCAGAGCCTGCCTCTGTGTTCAACCCCGACCGCAGAGGCCCGCCCTGGGAAAGCAGAGTGACCGCCTGTGAGAGCCGACTGCGCGGCAGGAGCGAGTGCCCTTCCAGTGGCACCTCGTGTCTCGTCCTCCCGGAGTCACCCGCTGCTCACCAGCCAGCCTGCTCCAGGAGCCAGAGCCCACATCAGCTGCTTGGCAGGAGCCTGGACCCCGGGGCCAGGCCTTGAGGCTCATCCAGCTGCGGGGCAGGGGCGTGCTGTCCCACGAGCCTCACAGGAGAGGGCGCTGGGGAGCACCCTTCCCCAGGGTGTAGCCCTCAGGCCTCGGGGCTCGCTGGGCTAAGGCTTCCAAGAGCACCTGTGTGTGGCACTGGTGGAGCAGGGCCTGCCTTGGCCCCACGTTGTCCCCAGGTCCCACGAGCAGGAGGGAAGGGGGCCAGGGCCACCCAAGGACTGTCCTGCAACAGCAAGGGTCAGCAGGGGCAGCTAACCGGCCTGCTCATCAGGACCCACCAGGGAGGCTGTGCCACACCACACCCTGCCAGGCTGAGCAGGTGACGTCCCCTGCTCCCCTCCCGGGTTCCTGGAGCTGGGCAAACTGAAAGCTGGACATCTCTACAACTTGGTCAAGACCACCGGCTACCAAGTTCAGGTGGCGCCTGCGGGTGGTGCTGCCGTAGCCCAGGCCCGGGCTGGGAGGCAGAGACGAGGGCCTGGCACAGCTGACACAGCTGTCGCAGCCCTGGTCCCCCACACTGACCGGGTCCCCCACACTGACCAGGTCCTCCGTGTATGTGTCTCGCCCCGAGCTCTGCCTGCTGCTGATGGGAGACAGGACACGAGGCGGGTCTGGGCTGGGGTGCCCTCCAGGCTCTGCCCACACACGGGTGAGTGATGAGCACCCCGTCCAGTTTGGAGACCGAGTTGCTGCCCCGGGAGAAGAGGGCCACGTCCCCACTCCCACACCACTGGCCACCGACGAGGGGCCAGTGTCACTTACCACTGAGAATCAATCAATGCCTCCCAAGGCCCTCACACAGACTGGCACCGCGAGGGAAGCAGGGCAATTCGTCCAGACTGCCAGCAGGAGGGCTCTCCAGGGCATCCGCGGCAATCACTGACCACACTCTAATTCAGGGACTTCCGGCAGGAGACATGGCGGCCCAGAGCCGACCTGCAGCTCCCTCCCTCCCAATAGCAGCTGTCGGCCTCTAAGTGAGTCAGTACGCACGACCGTCTTGTGGGAGTCTACCTTCATCACTGCTGTGCTTTTATTGAGCGCCTACTAGGTGCCCCACAGAGCGAACTGTGCAGGGAGTATTTTCTGGGTCTGCCCAGAAAATGGGTCTCCTCTGGCTCCTGGTTTCAGAGGCTCCAGTGCATGTTGGGTCCCCTTGGCTTTGGGACAGTGGCAGCCTGGTTCATCATGGCGGGAGTGTGGTGGAGGCCTGTCCACCTCATGATCGCCTGGAAGAAAGAGAAAGGAAGAGCTGAGGTCTCAATGTCCCCTCCAAGGTCACCCCAATGACCTGACTTCTAGCAGACCCCTGGCCGAAAGCTTCCACCACCTCCAACAGAGCCACAGGTTGGGGACTGAGTCACATGGGCTTCGGGGGACATTCTGGACCCCAGGAGAATGTGAGGGTCCCTAGCCTGGTCCTGAGAGCTGGTCAGGAGGGCTCCCGGGAGGACAGCCCTGTGCTGTGGGGTCTGGGAGCGGAGTTGGAGGGTGTGCCCGTGAGAGCCAGGCTGCGGGAACAGCGGCGGGAGGCAGGCAGGCGGGTGAGGGCGCGGTGCCCAGCACGCGGTGCCAAGGTGGGCAGTGTTGGCTGAACATGGGGTCCCTGCCTGTGGGTCAGGGGAGGACACAGGGCTTGCCCCCCAGAAGGCAGAGCCCGGTCAAGAGAAAGTGAAGACGAGCAGTGGTCTGGCTGCTGGTGTGGACGGCTGCGGTGCACGCGGCCAGGGCTCTCGGAGGCTTCCCCCGGTGGGCAGGCAGGTGGGCAGGCAGGGGGCAGGCAGGGGACAGGCAGGGGGCAGGCAGGTGGGCAGGCAGGGGGCAGGCAGGGGGCAGGCAGGGGACAGGCAGGGGGCAGGCAGGGGACAGGCAGGGGATAGGCCAGTGGGCAGGCAGGTGGGCAGGCAGGTGGGAGGCAGGGGGCAGGCAGTTGGGCAGGCAGGGGGGCAGGCAGGGGGCAGGCAAGGGACAGGCAGGGGACAGGCAGGTGGGCAGGCAGGTGGGCAGGCAGGGGGCAGGCAGGGGGCAGGCAGGGGATAGGCAGGTGGGCAGGCAGGTGGGCAGGCAGAGGGCAGGCAGGGGGCCGGCAGGTGGGCCGGCAGGTGGGCAGGTAGGGGGCAGGCAGGGGGCAGGCAGGGGATAGGCAGGTGGGCAGGCAGGGGGCAGGCAGAGGGCAGGCAGGGCTTCCCGAGCTGTGCTGCAGGGGCGGCCGGAACCGCCTGGTGCAGCATTTACACCATGGGCATCGGGGCCATGGGCAGAGTTTCCTCATCTCTGAATGGGAGCCATGTCCACCCAGGAGGAGGCTGACCCATGGCTAGCGCTGACGGAGGCACCGCACGGGACCAACCCTTGCCCTGAGTGGCAGCCAGGAGGGGCCTTCCTGGTTTCCCCAGATGCAGAAGATCACCTGGAGTGGGCTGTCCAGGGGCAGGGGCAGGATGGCGAGAGAAGGTGGCCATTAATGCCGACCAGGGCAGCTTCAGAAGGACTTGGCCTCTGAAGGAGAGGCCTGACTCAAGGAGGGTTCAAGTGGGAGCGCAGGGCAGAGGCACAGAAGGTAGCCATGTGGGTGGAGTCCAGAGGAGGTCAGGCCACCCAGGCCGGGGTGGGAGGGCCCGGCAGGCAGCTGGCAGGCTGAGCAGGCTGGAGGGGCCAGGCCAGAACCTCTGGCTCTCAAGGAGGGGCCGGCACAGGGAAGGACAGCCCAGGTCATGGAAGCAAGGGTGGACAGGTACGGGCAGTCTGTGGGCTCCCCTTGGTCCACGGGGGTGACCGTGGGAGCTGAGCGCCTGGGGTTGTCAGCACAGAGCTTCTCTCCTCTCCAGACCAGCTGGCCATGGCTGCGACCCCCAACATGAAGGTCAGAAGAAAGCCCGAGCCTTGGGACCATCCCTGCCCATAGACCCCAAGTGCCCGCTAGGGCTGGAGCGCCAAGGGAGCCGGCTGGAATTTACCCACAGTCCTCTGCTCATTTGCACAAGACAGGTTATCAGGAGGGCCCGTACAGGGCATCTTCCTGACTCCATGAGGGCCTTGTGTTGATCAATGAAAACATGACCAGGTTGCAAATTGGTAGGGCCCCGTGGAAACCCAGCAGAGTGATTACACCCAGATGCTGTGTGGCCTCAGGGAGTGTGTCTGCTTCTCTGTGCCTTGAGGCCTCAACCTAATATTTACTAACTTGAAAACTGTGGGCAGAATTAAGTGGTCCCCGGAGGACGGTCCAGCCCTGGACGTGGGTCATCTCACAGCTTCCCATGTGCTGCTGCTTGTTTTTCATTTAGTTTGTGTTTTCATACAACGGGGAAGCCCCCAGCAGAGCTGACGCCCAATGACTCTATTAAATACACCAATCACTATGTCCGGGGACAGGCCGGGCGAGGGGATCCGGGCACCGTGCTGCAGGTCTGGGAAACACATGCCCGTGGGCAGCTGCCGGGCGTCCCTCTGGTGTGAGCAGAGCAGGTGTGCTCCCAGCCAGGGGCCTCCGTGATCCCAAGGTTCTGGTGAACGACTTGACCACAAGGAAGGGCACCCTGTAGGCCTGGGGCTCGCCCAGGGGGCCCAGCCCATGGTCAGGGCTTCAGGGTGCCATGGGCCAGTGAACCCACCAGGTGGCCCCGGGGACTTACCTGCAGGACAAAGGGGGGCTGTAGCCTTGGCGGGAATGAGCCAGGCTGCACGCTGCCCGCTGCCCGAGCTCTGTCCATCTCCCCCCTAGCCCATTGTCCATTCTGTGGACAGCTGCTCAGGCGCCCTGATGCTGGGCCTGCAGTGACCTCTGAAGCACCTCAGCACTGCCCACGATGCCTGGCCACATCTTCAGGCTGGGTCATCCCCCAGGGCCAGGGGACAGTCCCAGGAAGGTGCCTGGGCATCAGCAAGGACCTGACGCCAGAGGACAGTTGCAAGTCCTGCCCTGGAGGAAATGGTGGCCCAGGGGGACGAGGAAGAAAGAAGAAAGAGGAAGAGCAGGGGGAGGGGGAGCAAGGTGGGGGAGGGGGATGGAGAGCAGGGGGCGGAGGGAGGGGGCGGGGGGCGGGGGCGGGGGGGAGGGAGGGGGAGGGGGAGGGGGGCCGGGGAGACCCACCGAGGACAGCGGCAGGGAAGGCGAGACTTCTGGGGGGCGTGGCACGGGCAGGAGTCCCGGAGGACCAGGCCACACTGGCCGAGGACGTGAGAGCAAGGAGGGAGAGCTCCCCGAGAGGGACCTGGCCAGCGCAGGGCCCAGAGCAAGTGAGGGCAGGAATCCTGGGACGTGCAGGACCCATGACAAGTGTGCAGGGCAATGGCGGAGTTGGGGGTGAGGACAGAGTTGGGGACGAGGTGCACTGAGCGCAGGTCCATGGGGAGGGAATGAGGGCAGTAGAGAAGGGCCAGGCCCCAGAGAGGACCCGTGCCAGGTCAAATTTTCACCAAGGAATGACATCACCACACTGCCCCTGGCCGTCGTCAGTTATCAAGTGACCGTTGTGTGCCAAGGCTGTTCCAGGGTAGGCCTGTGACAATCTGCACGGTAGAGCGCACAAGAGCTGAAAACTATAGTAACTCCCTTTTATGGAGGGGAAATTGAGGCTCAGAAAGGTTAAGTAATTTGCCCAAGGACACACAGCTGCAATCTCAGGTGCAAGGAAGGTCTGGGCCCAGCGGTCTGGCAAAGCTGTGCCTCCGGTGTCCTTTCTTTGTTTCAGGAGAGCCACTTTGCCTGGGACTTTCGACTGATCCTGCTGCCCTGTGCTGTGCAGAGGGCGGGCATGAGAGGGGCAGAGTGGCCCCCGGATCTCAGAGGTGTGGACACCCAAGGTCCCCCTCCTGCTGAGCCTCTGGCCCCAGTGTCTGGCCCCCACTTAGCGACACATCCACTCTCCAGGGTGTCCACGCGGAGTCTGCGAGCTCCATTTCAAAGGCGGCGTCTTGGTCCCAGGGAGCATCATGGCCCCCTGGAGACGCCCTCTTGAAACCCTGGGGTGCTGCTGCCCGCGAGGGGCTGAAGGCAGTAATGACAACAGTGACCTCGGGGGGACCTGAGGCCTGGTGCGGAGGAGCCTTCGCCTGCCTCTCACCTCCGTCCTGGGCCTCTGCAGGCCTGACCGGAGCTCGGCAGGGTCCCAGCAGCAGTGGCCCTGGGACCCAGGACGCCCAGGGACGTCAGTGCATTGAAATCCAGGACAATCTTGGGGCTGGGCCACGTGTCCATTCCACGCTGCTGTTCTCGGGAGGCGGTCACCCTGTCTGAGGGCAGGCGGGCCTCAGCTGTGGTGTGTGTGGAAAGAGCCGTGGGCTCCCTCCCCACCCGGCGGCCCCCCAGGCCCCGGGCTGCGTCCTCCTGCGGCTGCCTCTACCCTCCCTCCTCCCGCTGCTGAAGGTCAGCTTCCACTTCTCGCTGGGCACGCGGGAAGCTGCTGGGCAGGCTGGCCGGGGAGAGGATCGCAAGATGCTCACCCCAGAGACGGTCCTGGCCGAGCTGCAGGAAATAAGGGGGATCCCAGAGCCAAGGAAAGGCCCGGAGCAGCAGGTGGAATCGGGCTGTGCTCTCCCCGCCCTCCTGTGCGCTCACCAGGGAGAGCCGCGGAGGGGCCCAGGGCTCTGCTCTCCTGGAGCCTTGGGACTCAGTCCCCTGCCTCCGCCCCTTCCTGTCTGGGGCAGGCTCAGGGTGGCAGCGTCCCAGGGGCCCTCCAGAGAATGACCCTGGGTTTCCCAGGAGTTTGAGTTCTGAACAAAGGCAAAAAAACGGACCTTCAGGAAGCTCTGCGAATCCCTGACCGGGCGCCATGGCCGCGTGGGCAGCTGTCTGCTGGCGCCTTGCCCTGGAGAAGCCCCTTCCTCTACCCTCGGCTGAGCAGGCCACGGCTGCCGGAGGGCCTGGCTGGGGCTCTGGTTAGTGTGGGGTGCACTGCAGCACCCCGGGGTTCCTGAGCTTCAGAAAACCCTCACGCGGAGTCTCCACGCGGGAGGAGAGCGTGACCTTTACCTGCCGCCGGGGGCTCTCAACACGGTGCTGCCTCGGCTCAGGGCGCGGAGAGAAGGCAGATGAGGGGACTGGTGCCCGGCAGCCCTGGCGCCCTGCAGCCCCGCACCCCGCCTTCCGGGTTCCTCCTTCTGCAAACCTCGGGTGCTCGGTGTCATTCACCTTTCCTCTGCTTGGGGGACCCGCCACCCATGCCTGTCCCTCTTCGTGTCTGCCATCACTGCTGCTGTGAGGCACAGGGCCCTCCCAGGAGTCCGGGCACTCCACACCCAGAGTGGCCACTTGCAGGCCCCTCCACACTGCCGGGATTCTGTGCTTATCTCTCCTTCCTTAAAAATGGCCGCGTGGTGTCCTGGGATGCCCAAGCACACGCTGGATCTTGTCTCTGGTGCAGCTTTTATTAGGTAAGGAATCTCGTGCTGCAGGTGGTCTGTCTCAGTGCCTGCCATCCGGCTGTGGGCTGGACTCTCCTAAGACGTGCGGGCCTGGGGCCCCCCGTGCAGTGCCTTCTCCTGAGCTTCTGGGGGCTGCTCCTTGGGGTCTCCTGGCCCTCGGGGCCGCTGCTCCTCCATTCTGTGTTGGGGCCACCTCCCGAGTTGTGGCCTGTCTTCCCTTTCTGGAAGGGACTCTGATAATCAATCTTACCGTGGCCGACATATCAGCTTTCCTCTTCCGTAAGTGCCCAGTGTGGTCAGTTCAGGACCTGTCCCCCGGGCAGGGCCTGCGGTCTGTGCGCGCCCACGGCTGCTGGTTTGGAAGCCCGGGCTTGGCGCCTAAGGCTGGCGGTGCGAGGCGGGGTCTCACCTCACGCTCTCCTCCGGGGATCACTGTTTTTCCAGCTTTGCTTATTGGTCACCTGTCCTTCCCTCGGTCCCCAGCACTGGGTCTGCTGTGACTGCCGTGAGCCTCAGCCCTCAGTGTTCAAGTGGTGGCAGGTGAACCCCGGGTCACAGCCTCCCCAAGCCAGGTGTGCTCACAGTGCTGGGGACCCTCAGTCCCTCAGGGCCCCACCCCGTGGCCGTACCGGGTTCAGAGGCCCCGACGGGGCAACGCTGGCCTCCTCCTGAGCGGCAGGGCGTGGAGGCCGCGGGGGCTGTAACCCCCACCCCACGGGGATGCGTCCTGCCTGACCTGGGTCAGAAGAGGAGGCGTCCCTGGCCCAAGGCCACTGTTCCTGAGTGTCCAGATCCGACCCCAGTGACTGGGCCCTCAGCTGCTGCGTACCCTGCTGTGCCTTTGGCCACTCTCAGAGGTGCCCCAGGTGTCCTCGGGAGGGGCCAGCGCATTCCCTGACCAGCCCCGAGACCTACGCCTCAGCCCTGGGCGCCCATCGGGAAGCAAGAGAACCGGACAGATGTCCCCTCCACAGTCACCGCGAATGCCTTGGCACCAGCTCCACGTCCTGCCCAGTACCTGCCCCCGAGAAGGACAGGCCAGAGCCATGGAGGCAAGAGGCTGTGCCTCCTGCCCGGGGCCTCTCAAGGGCAGAGTCTGGACAGCAGTGACTGGCTCTGGCTCCGAGGCTGGTGATATTCCCGCTTCACTGGGTGCCGGGGGTTGGTGGCCCCACACAGTGGCTGGTTTGATGGGATCAGCTCTGTGTTAACACCACCGCCGTCACCGTCACCCAAGTGCTCGCCCTCCTTTTGCAGCCGGCCTGGGGCCCGAGGCCTGCCCGCTTCGCCCCAGCCATGCCCAGCATTGGAGGCTCCGCTAGTTCCTTGTTCTTCTTCTTTTTATCCATGTTCTCAAATGACAGTTTTTATTAAAAATAACATTTCCAAATTGGAGAGAGGCCGTGCGGGGCTCTGGGCTCCTCTCTGCTGCTTCCTTCAACCTTCTGTCATGTGTCATCTTGGTGGGAGGACGTGGAGAACACCCGGCCTCCCGCGTGCACGTGGCTGGGAGCAGCTGAGTGGCGTGGTGGCTTTGGGACGACGGCTGTGCCCTGCCTGGCTCTGCATCACAGGACCGCGTGGCCCTCCTCCAGGCCGGCCACAGTGGAGAGGTGCCTTGCGTCCCCACGGTGCTGCTGGGATCCGGGCTCGTCTCCCGAGGCGTGGGGGTCTCCACACCTCCGTGATTCCCTGCAGCCTCATTGAGTCTGACCCACACTCTCTGAGGTTCCCCGTTAAACACGGCGATTCAAAACACGGAGCAGACTTTCCATCCACAGTTAGGTGTGGCCGTCACCAAAGTCAACTGTGGAAATCACCGCCAAGAGAAGCTGTGCCTACCACCCCCGCTGTCCCCCAGACACCTCCCCCGTCCCTGCCAACCCCCTGGGATCGGGTGGCCATGACCACGTCATCACCTGCAGCTTCTGTTTGGTTTCGGTCGCTCAGTGAGCCTTCAATCCACACGGCAGCCTGGGCAGCTCCCTTCCCCAGGGCGAGGTAACACTCCACCACATGCAGGGACCACATGCAGCCTACCCGGCCACCCACCTGTGGACACTCTGGTGGTGTCCACCTCTCGGCTCTGGTCAACAGGAGTGCAAGTCTCTGTGTGGCTCTCACTCGGCTTCAAACCCCTGTGGCTGGAATTTCTGTGGTGCTAAGGCTTCGCTGCAGGAGAGCGTGGTGGACGGGGTCAGGGCTCTGGACCGCACTCCACCCTCCCTGACTTCCGTCGGTGAAGCCCTGGGCTGTGGACTGCATCTGGAGACAGGGTCCCTGAGGAGATGACCAAGGCTGAAGGAAGGGTGGGGCCCTCATGGATAGGGCCGTGGCCTCGTCACCAGAGGAGGACACACTGGGATCCCCTGCAGAGGCCAGACCCCTGAGGACCCCTGAGAAGAGGCCATCTGGATGCCAAGGACAGGGCTGCGGAGGAGCCCACCTGCCAGGCCTGCTCCTGGGCTCTCAGCCTCCAGGTCTGTGAGAAGATAAGTAGCCGCTGGCCGAGCCACCCCAGGGGATTGAGTCACAGTGGCCTCAGAGAACCAAGGTGGCCCTGTGTC
>NC_135311.1:140876969-140944469 GCF_048772815.1 Callospermophilus lateralis | reverse complement strand
GTGAGGCCACCCCTGGCTCACCGAGGGAGAGAAGGGTCCCAACCAGTGCTGCCCGAGGAAGGCTCAGCCCAGAGCCAGCCCTCGCCCAGGCAGGGTGCCCTGCGCTCCCAGAGCCCAGTGCCCACCTGGACCAGCGCTGCTCCTCAGCGCTCTGGCTCTGCCCCCAGGAGAAGTCTGCGTCCACATGTCGCCTCGGTTGGAAGCCCAGACACCACCATATGTCATCAAGCTGGTGCCCGTCGCCCTGGCCGGGCTTCTGGGCTCCCCGGGGTGCGTTTTCCACCACAGACTTTCAAGCCCTGCCGTCAGGTGCTGAGCAGCGGCCAGGCCCTGAGGACACTCGGGATCTGTTGGCATCTTTGAGGCCGCAATTCAGTCTCCGGCTGCTGGTGTGGCTGGGCGCGCTCGGTGGCTGGCGCCTGGGCTCTCTGGGAGCATCTGGCCGGGCTTCCCCTGGGGAGCGGCGGCAGCCCTTCCTGCCTTGGCACGCGGTGAGTCACTGCTGTATTTGGTAATGAGTGCCAGTCCTTCTCTGACAGGTTAATTAATATTCATTATTCAACAGGGGAGAAAATGCTGAGCTGTTTATCATTGGTTCATTAGTTTTAGCCAAATAAAGGATAAACATAATTACTCTCATAAACTACTGTGACAGAGCCTAAAAATCATAGGGTTGAAAGTGGCTGCCTTCAGGGAAGCCCCGGAGGGAGCGAGACCCCGTAGTAGCCCTTCCTGCTTGTCCCCTCGGGCTCCGGCTCCGGCTCCTTTGGACCGGGACAGTTCCACAAGAGCGGACCTGAGCCCGAGTTCCAGGCTGGCCCTGTTCCGTGGAGGCTTCTGACCTCGGGTCCTGGGGCCCACGTGGCTCTGCAGGGCGGTGGGCAGTCGTGGCTGCTGTCACTCTCTGACAAGCAGAAGTCCCCCCTGCTGGCCTGGCGCCTGGCGGGAGTGGGCTCCTCTGCGTTTCCTGGTGACGCCTCCCTAGGTCCCTACTGCACCCTCCCCGCCGCCGCCCTGTCCTGTGGCTCTGGTGCCCGCAGCACTGACACCTGCAGCCTCAGGTTCTGCTTCTGAAAGGCCCCCCAACCCCCTCCGTACGGACTGAACTGTGCCCACAAAAGATCACGTGTCGGAACGGGAACCCCAGGAAGTCTGTGTCTGGAGTCGGGGTCTATAACAAAGGAGGGTGGGGCCCTGGTCCAGCGGGATCAGTGTCCTGGAAAGAGGCTCCTGGAGGTTCACCTTCTCCATGTGCACAAACAAGAGGCCACGCGGGGACGCGGCAGGCAGCCGTCGGCAGGCCACGAGAGCCCCGTGAGGAAGCAGACTTCAGCTTGTTGGTCTGGGACTTGCAGCCTCCAGGACAAGGAGAGGAAGCGCCCAAGCAGGCTAAGGTGACACAGACCAACGGACTGACCAGGACGCGTCTACACACACACACGCACACACACACACACACACACACACACACACACACACACACGCGCATGGACAGACGCCTGTCACTCCTCCACGCCCGGCCCTTGTGTCTCTAAGAAGTAATTGAGGAGGATGACAACAAAAATCCAAGGGAAAGGGGTGCTTAGGTCAGGAGCTTACTGGTCCCCTGAAGTACTTGGGCACTCAGTACCCCACCTGCAGGGCCTGGATCCCCACGGCGGGCGAGTGCACAGGAAGTCAGGCTCTGGAACGTGAACTTCAAGGAGCCAAGACTGACCTTGAGAGAGAAACTTAATTCAACACCCACAAACCTGTGGTGACCTTCTCCTCATGAATATGGATGTGACACGGGACACAGGTGGGTCCCCAAGGATGTGACGGGCTTCTGGAGCTCTATTACTCGTCTTTGCTTAGAATTGTTGTCCTAGGGAACTGGAATCCTACCCCCGTGACCGGTTGCAGGTTGAGTTTTCGGAGAGCAGACAGCGAGGCCAAGTCTGGGATGCAGGATCCCAGAGAGCAGGAGAGAAAGCTCTGCCCAGCAGAGGAAGGAAGGGACAGGGCACGTTCTCAGAGCCCGGCCCCAGGCCCTGGAGGGAGCCCAGCAGCAGGAACGGCCTCCACTGCCCGGGGCCTGGGCGTGGGCTGCCCCAGGAAGGCCCAACCTGCAGCACGGCAGCTCTGCAGGCAGAACCCCCCTCCCCAGGAGCTGGGTGGCCGTCTCTGGACCCTCGCCTGAACCCACGCCTCTTCCCAAACGTGACACAGATCAGGCCGGTTTGGACCCCACCCATCCACGTGAGTCTCTGTGTCCATCCAACTGTGTAGTTCAGTGTGTCAGCCACGCAAAAGTCACGCCGTATACATGTGTACTACACACATGCACACGCACGCACACGCACACACGCGCGTGTGCACCCAGCACACACTGTTTTTAATAGGCACGCTCTTGATTCAGCACCCTGTTTGAATGACCTCCCAGGCGTGGTCTGCTGGTCCTGTCTGGTGGCTCTAAGGGACGTGAATAACGCCTCGTAACTTCTCTACCACCGTTTGTGCCTTTGTGCCCTGGCTGGTGGCATGGAGCTCGTTCCTTCTTGTTTCACTCTTGCAAGAAAAGTTGCCGTGGACACCTGCCCCTGCCCCTGCCCCTGCCCCCAGGGCTTCTTCAGGGTGACCGGTCCCTTGTCCTTTCTGCACCCATCACCAACCTGGTGGGCTGTCTGCGAGAAATTCAGGCACAGCCCTAAACCCCGCCTGAAGTGCCTGGGCTGGTGGTCTCAGGGGCCTTTCCCCCTGGACTCGAAGGCCAGCCCTGGGAATCTGCCGCTGAACCCCACGGGCAGGCCACCCGCTGCCGTGACCAGGGCTGCAGCCTGCACCTGCTTCAGCTGGACCGCGCTCCCAAGCCCGCCTTTGACCCCAAGTTTGTGGTGAAGGATTCTTTCAGAACAGAGCGATGTATAATCTGCATGCAGACGCGGTAAACAAAGGAAAAGGAACAAGAGTCCAGTCGTCTGTTTTTTAATGTAATCAACCTAACGATTGTTGTACTGCAGAGAGAGGAAGCAGGAAAACCAAGCAAAATAAAGCAGCCAGCGCAGATGCCGAGGCTGGGGCTCGGGTTCCACCCACGGAGGCACCTGCCCTCTCACCAGAGCGCCTTCATCCCCTGCCCCTGGTGCCACTCAGCCAGCGCTGGACTTTAGGAACTCGGTGACACTTCCCGCACCAGACGTCGGGGAGAAAGTGAAAACCAACCACTGCTGTCGGCCAGGACGCCTCCAGCGAGGCGTGGACATCTGCCTCTCCCCACCCACAGGACCCACCACCACCCTCCTGACCCGGGACCTGAAGCTGGGAGTGCTGGAAGTCCCCAGGGCCCTTGTGGGGACCAAAGAGAACATGCAAAGCCCTGGCTCACGCAGAAATGAGGTGCTGCATGAGGGCTGGGAGGAAGCAGCTGCCGGGCCCGGGGCGGTGCTGCTCCAAGGGTCAGGACGCAGCCAGTGACCGTGCCAGGCTCCCGAGCGCAGAACAGGCAGGTTTCCTCAGCAGACGGATGGTAAACACAATAGAACGACTTCACCTACAGTGATGGATAGCAATACAACCACAAATACATGTAATTAGCAAAGTGTGACTACATTATGGAAATAATCATCCCTTGGTTCATGGAGGAAAAAAATATAATGGTCACCATGGTCAGTGTTTTCTCAAAAAGTAAAGTGGGGACTATGGTAATTTTCGATTTTTATTTTCCCCCAGTGCCATACAGAAGTGCTCCACGGAGCCAGAAAGCCCACCAAGGTCTGGAACCACGTTCTTCAGCATCTTGAGTCTCACAGGACGCGGTGTGTGGTCAGCCTCTCTGGCCAGGGCTGGCCTAAAGGAAGTCCAGGAGGGAGGTCCTCTCCGTGTGGAGGGACTCAAAACCAGAGCCATTTTTTTTTTTTTTTTTTTTTTTGCTGAAAACAAATAGAAGAGCTGTCATGAGGTGGATGTGAGCTGTCCCCAAAGCTCAAGTGTGAGACAGCGCGAGAAGGCTCAGTGGACAGATGGGGGGCCAGTGAGGCCTTGACCAGTCGGTGAGTTAGTCAGGGGTTGACTGAGCGGTCACTGAGGTGGAGGGTGTGGCTGGAGGAGGTGGGAATCGGGGCGCGGCTTGGGGGACATATTTGTATCTGGCGACCGGAGTCTCCCTCTGCTTCCGAACCGTCTTGTGAGCTGCTTCCCTCCGCCACCCTCCACACCATGACGGTCAGGTGAGCCCTGAGGGACGGAGCCGGCCCTCTGTGGACTGACCTCTGGATCCGCGACCCCCCAGATAAGCTCTTCCTCCTCCGCCGTGTGCGTCCTTGTCCCAGCAGCAGGAAAGCTGCCCAAGACGAGGGCTCAGAGGCCTTCCACGGCGAAGAATGACGGCGATGGAACTCAGGAAAGGAAGGACCCTCGGGGACAGCCGGCCCTCAGCCGCCTTCTTCCCTGGGGAGTCGGCCGATTTCGAGGCTGCTCGGCAGAGGAGGGGCTTTGCCGGGAGTCCCAGGGACGGAGGAGAAACATCACAGTCCCAGGCTTCGAGAACACACGCACCCTCCACGCACACAGCACCCCAGACCAGAGGGCTCCGGCCAGTTTTCCTGGGCATCCTACCACTCAATTCATTTCCTCACTGTCCAGCTGGGGACATCTCGGGTCCCACAGGCTGAGGGTACAGTCCCACAGACCTCCCTACTTCAGAGGCCACTGCACGTCTACGCCTCCCGCCTTCTGACCAAGCGGATGTGGGTCAGGGGTTCCCACAGCCTCGGCCCCAGGTTGGATGATGTGATGGAATGGCTCAGAGACTCGGGAGACCCTCGGCTTGCATTTGCCAGAGTATAATAAAGGGTACAATTAGGAACACCAGGTGGAGCAGAGCAGAGAGCCAGGCAGGTGTGCAGGGCTGTGTGTGTGTGTGTGGCGCTCCCTTGCCCTCTCTGGGCCTGACACCCTCCAGCACCAACCCAAAGCTCAACCTGTCTCCTTCCTGCTTCCCAGATTTAGAGGGGAGGCTGAAAGTTCCAGCCCTGTAATCACTGGGTCTTTCTGGTGACCAGCCCCTTCCTCAGGAGCAGAATGTAAGTCACTTCATTAGCCCAGACTCAGGTGGGACCCAAAAGGATCATGCTGAATAATGAGTCATTCTTATTGTTCATGAAATTCCAAGGGTTTTAGAAGTTCTGTGCCCCTGATCAGGGACAAAACCCAAGTATATTTCATGTTATACAACAGGGCGCACTGTGGGGGCCCTCACTAATTCTCAAGACCCCACAGGGTGGGACTGAGTCTTGCTTGATATTATCTTAAGTTCCCGAAAGGATTGCCGTGCCCGGTATTGCTGACCAGAGTAGTGTCCATCTTTGTGGAAGAAATTAACATCACTGAAGATCAAAAATATATCTACAATGTTTTTGGATAAATCCCAACTCTTGAAAAAAAATAACCAGGTAGAAAAAAAGTCTGGACAATATTAATGAAAAGCAAGAGAAAGAACAGATATAAATAGACTCAGGAGACCTGGGAAATGGAAATGCCAGATACTGGCTTACAGTAACTGCAATTATTATGCATAAGAAATAAAACAAGATGGAGACTCCCGACAAAGAAATAAAATCCGTAAGAAAGATTCAAATATAAACTGAAAATAACAACGATTAATATTAAAACTCAATGAATAGATTAAAAACAACCCAAATGAGACTTAGAGGTTTGGACACTGGTCAGAAGGAAACACCCAGAGTCGATGGCAAAGACTGACAAAGGATTGAAATGGGAAAATAACAATAACGAAGAGGCCGAGGATGTAAGCGCACGGGGAGCTGGAGTCAGGAGCAGCATGGAGCAGCAGGTGTTGAACAGGTCCCCTGAGAAGAGTCAAGGACTTACGAAAGGGGTCAAGCCACAGATCTAAGAAACCAAGAGGAAAAATTAAGGCCCCCCCACACACAATAAATAAAAATGGCAGCACCCACAGGCATGTCGAGATGAGACTCCATACAGCAATGGCAACCTTGAAGAGATCTTAGAAGGACTGGAAAGATCCTTGAAGAAAGGCCCTCCGGATCCCAGAGGACTGAAGTAGCCTGACAGGCACCTTCACAGCAGAGACGCGGGGACAGAGAGCGGCACATTCAAGGGCTGATAAGGTCACGGGCAGTGGAGAGTGAATGGGCAGGAGCGCTCCCGGAGGGGAGGCCAGTGGGAGTCAGAGCCTCGTCCTCTGCAGACCCCACCTGAAGAACACGCGGAGACGGAGAGGCTCCTGAGCATGAGAAGGAGCGAGGGCCGCTGGGTCAGGAGGACTGAGGCCCACAGCCCCTTGCCCGGTCCAGGGAGGGACAGGAGCCCTGGTGACGTTCAGCCTGACGAGTCGAGGATGCAGGTCACAGGCTCCAAGGAGACCCCCCAAATAGCAGAAGAGCCCGGAGCCACCCTGCAGTGCCGTCCTGGTGACCCTGAGCCCATGTGCTAGCAGCTGGCCACCCTGCAGTGCCGTCCTGGTGACCCTGAGCCCATGTGCTAGCAGCTGGCCACCCTGCAGTGCCGTCCTGGTGTCCCTGAGCCCATGTGCTAGCAGCTGGCCACCCTACAGTGCCGTCCTGGTGTCCCTGAGCCCATGTGCTAGCAGCTGGCCACCCTGCAGTGCCGTCCTGGTGACCCTGAGCCCATGTGCTAACAGCTGGCCACCCTGCAGTGCCGTCCTGGTGTCCCTGAGCCCATGTGCTAGCAGCTGGCCACCCTGCAGTGCCGTCCTGGTGACCCTGAGCCCATGTGCTAGCAGCTGGCCACCCTGCAGTGCCGTCCTGGTGTCCCTGAGCCCATGTGCTAGCAGCTGGCCACCCTGCAGTGCCGTCCTGGTGACCCTGAGCCCATGTGCTAGCAGCTGGCCACCCTGCAGTGCCGTCCTGGTGTCCCTGAGCCCATGTGCTAGCAGCTGGCCACCCTGCAGTGCCGTCCTGGTGACCCTGAGCCCATGTGCTGGCAGCTGGCTCCGCAGAGGGGCGCCACAGGGGCTGGTGGAACCCTTAAGAGGTGGGGCCAAGGGGGAGGCCTTCAGGTCATTGGGGACATGACCTGAAGGGGGACAGGGGGACCTCAGCCCCTTGGTTCCCTCTTTTCCTCTACGCGGCCACGAGGTGAGTAGTTTGGATCTGCCACATACTTCCACCACGATGAGCTGCCTCACCACGAGTCCAACTGACCATGGGTTTAAACCACTAAAACTGGGAGTCAGACAGACCTTTTTTTCTTTATAAGATGATTATCTCAGGCATTTGTTATAGTGGCGGAAAGCTGCCTGACATGGCAACCGAGCCCAGAGGGGAAGGGAGAAGCAACGACAAGGAGGTAATAATAAATGCAAAGGAAGGGGGGCGCAAACAGGGTTGAGACACACAGAGATACACAACAGTCGGACTGACTCAAACCCATGTATCTGAATCCCAACTAAATGTACCTGGACGACATGCTCCATAAACAACAGCAACGTGCCACTCACAAAAGACACGAATGCAAATAAGCCCAGAGAGGGGCTGAAAATAAAAGTGCAAAAGAAGACATACCCAAGACGGGCCGAGGCAAACAGCTGCCCACTAACACCAAGCAACGTGAGCTTCAAATCAGAAGCGTATCTAGAGACACAGAGAGATTCCACTGTAATGAAGGCGTAAAACTTACAGATTTCTGCCACTGATGGCTAGAGCTTCAGACGTTTCTAACGTACCCGGAGAAATCCAAAAAAGTCGTAATGAGTTTGACAGAAGAGTCCAAACCACTTTCCAGTAAGTTAGGATAGGAAGGAGGGCTGGGCTGGGGCTCAGCAGCAGAGCGCTCGCCTCGCGCACGGGAGGCAAGGTCCGACCCTGAGCACCACGTAAAGATGAATCAACAGACAAACATGATAAAAAAAATAAATAAATAAGAAGGAAAAGCAGCAGAAGCCCAGACACCCCCAAAGGACAGAGAGGGACACTGCTCCCGGAACACTCAGGCTTACGTAGTCACGGTGGTTGGCAGCGAGGCTTGACCCAGGCTGGGAAACCGGACCGTGACACCGTGGAGTCCTCAACATCGAACAAGGGACACCAGCTCAATGAAGTCAGCAAGGGACAGAGTCCTGGGAATCGTGTTTTCAATAGATGGGGGCGATCAGCTGGGTTTCTATCTTGAAAGAAATATGACCCCTAAGTCATTCCAGAGATGTCCCCAAAATATCAACACCAGGTGGATCCCGGATCTAAAACAAAACCAGAAAGTAACATCACAGAGGTGCGTGAGCTTGCGACAGAGAACGTTTTATACAACAGGAAACAGAAACGTTGAACGTAAAGAGAGGGAGCAAGAGTGACCCGACCAAACGATCCGGCTCGACGGTGCTTCCCACGCAACAGAACAGCCGGAGTGGACGCCCCTGACCACAGGAGCTCAAGATCACGCACCGCAGACGCCGTGTGACCTGGAACCATGTAAAGATTCTAGTTTTCTGTTGAAGAGTTTGAGACTCTCTGAATTGATTAATCTTCAGTTTACAACAGTCTGTGGCGTCTTTATCCTATTGTAGAGTAGAATAAAGGTAACTATTTGGGTCTGTTGGCGTTTCCTGACACACGGCTCCAGAAGCCCCGGAGCTAGGGTCGTGGGAGAAGCTTCGGTTCTAAGATTGGCCGACCCCTGGTTCCCGACCCAGATCCCCTGAGGCACTGGAGTTCCCTGAGGGGTGGAAGTTTCCCACCCAGAGCTCCTGGATTCCTTGGAATTCCCAGTGAACTGCGGCTCCCTAAGAGAGATCCTTGTTGCACTGGGGGGCTCTGGGGGGGCTCCTGGTTAGCCTTGGGATGGGGCCTGGCTACCAGGATGACCAACTACGTACTTAGAGTCTGGACCCATCTGACCCACCCCAACCTCCCGGAGAGGAGCAGGGCTGACAGTGGAGCTGGTCCCAGTGGCCCATGACGTAAGCCACCCACAGACCCCGCAGGAAGCAGCTTGGATGAGGTTCTGCAGAGCTGAGCCCAGGGCGAACGGTACCTGGAGGTGGCGCACCCAGAGCAGGAGTGGGAGCCCCAAGCTCCTCCCGGCCCCGGGCCTGGCACCCGGCTGTCATCTGTGTCCTTCGTAACATCATGTACAGCAAAGTTAACTGAGTCACCCTGAGCTCTGTGAGCCACTCGAGCAAGTTAATTGAATGCCCAGGGGCCAGAGGTCATGGGACACCAATTTATAGCTGGCTGCTCAGAAGCACAGGTGACGACCACTCACGCCACCTGTGATTGTCATCTGAAGTGGGAGCACGGGACCTGGGGACCCGACACTTCTCTGTGTAGATGGTGTCAGGACCAAGCCGCTGACCCAGGCAGCTGGGGCCTGCTACAATACGGCCTGCTCGTGCCCGGGCTGCCCCACACCTGGTGCCAGCAGCCCCGTGTGGAGGGGCACGTGAGAGCAGAGTAGGACAGCACTTCCGGCTGTTCTAGTTTTGATAGCACTATTCCTGGGAATCAAGGAAGACCAACTATGTGAGGGGCGCCTGGCAGCCCTCCAGGTCTGTGCCTAGAGCACACTAGTGAGCCAACCTGTGACAGGTAGGATGCTGTAACAGAAAGACCCAGAACGGGAGAGGTGCACTTGAACAAGATGATTCATTTTTCCCCAGAGATCCACATGTGGTCCAGCACTGGTGGGGCCCAGCATTGCAAGGACCAAGCCTCTTTCTGACACCTGTTCTACCGTCCTTTCTACATGAGGCTCCCTTGTCATGGTCCAGGATGGCTGCTGGAGATCCACCCATTGACATCCCATTCCAGCTTGTGGGGTTCGGGAAAGGGGGGGCATGCCTCTCTGAGTTTTAGGGCACAGATTGAGCATACTTCATTCCTGCCTAGTCGTCGTGGGTCAGGATTTAGTCACATGATTATGCCCAGCTGCAAGGGAGGCTGGCAGCAGCACTACGGAGCTAATGTATTGGCTTCTTCCATTAAAGCAGAAGGGGGCGTGGGTACGGCAATGGCTCCGGCTTCAGTGGCTTTTTGTCCATGGGCCGCGTCGTGCTGCGTGTTAGAACAGAGGCAGTTTCTGGAGAACGCTCCTCTCAGACCCAACCCCGAGTGGCTGGCTCACAAGACGAGCTCTGCCTGGTTCCCCGCAGTGGCCAATGCCCGTCCGATGCCTCCTTCCACACAGCAGCGCCATGCACCGGAAACTGCAGGGCGGCAGGGCAGAAGGAGCGGGTGCCCCGCCTGCTGCCTCCTGGGAGCCAACGCAGGCAATCTCCCAGCCAAAGCCAAAGCCCGCACACCTGGGCTCCCCGCGAGTCTGTCGCTGGCCCGCCACTTCCTCCCGAGGCTGGTTTCGGAGCCCAGTGTTGCTTCCTCCTGGAGACACCTAATGAACAGCGGCACTTTCAAAGGCACCTCACCAAGGGCTCCCTGCGCATCTCAGCACAGGACTCTCATCAGGGAAGCTGGGCAGGGAGATCACTTATACCACGTCTATAATTAAAAATTCTGAAAGCTAATTCCGTTATCCATCAGGGTCCCCACGTGCCAGGGCGGAGGCCCTGACCCCCCTGAAGCCTGGTTCTCTCTCCTGCTGACTCTCTGGGCCTGTTGCTTTCTCTCCCTGTGAAAACTCCACGTCAGCGCCCCTCCCCAGGCCTGATTGTCCCCCTGCAGTTCTCCAAGGACCCAGCTGTGGGAAGAGCCACTTGTTTGCCATCTTTGAAACGAAAGGAAGTGCCAACAATCGCTTCATCCTAACACCTCGCCACCCAAGTAAGCACTCACAGGATGGGAGCCGAGCTGCAGCGCCCTCCCAGCCTCCGCCGGCTCCTCTCGTCCTTCAGCTGAAGGGCTCTCCAGCGCCTCCTGTCAGGGCCGCTCCGCGTCTCCTGTAAACACCGCGGGTAATTAGTAGACATTAGTTCCAGCAGTGGCTCCAACAAGGATGAAACCAAAATATCACAAGTTCCATTTAATTAAAGTAACTGCTTGGAGAGGGCCCTCTCACGACCTCCTCTTGCAAGTTGATCATGGAACCCTAGACCACGCAAAGCAGAGAAGTTTCCGTGACACCCTGACGCCGGCACGGAGGTCCCGCCTGCTGGGTGCACGGCGTCCCTGCCGTGGGCAGGTGAGTGGGCTGGCGTGGACCTCTCCAGGCTGCTCCAAGCACCCGCCATAGGCTCTTCCACGTGACAGAATGCTCTGGAAAGTGTCCTGCAGGCTGTATCTCGAAAGCCCAAGCTGGCTTTTCAGGCACGAGTGCCAGCAGGGACTTCTGGCTTCAAATGACACCTGGCGGGCAGCTTCCCGCTGGAAGCGTTGGGAGAAAGGACACCCAGGCCACCAAGCTAGAGCTGGGCTCCACCCCCGCAGTTTGCTCTGGTCGAGGGAGAAAGGTGCTGCACCTCCCAGACTCACCAGGGCTGCCAGAGAGCCCGGCCAGCGGAGCAGCATTGCCACCCACCAACCTCATCAACTTACCAGAGATTCTCTCACAGCCTGCCTGGCTGCACGCACCTGGCACCGTTCACCTGAGGCCTCCTGCCTCACCAATTATAAATCGGGACGCCACCACATGGCCAGGAGGCACAGAGGTGCTGCCGCTCTCCCGGGCACAAGCTGCAGGGCCACTGCAGGAGCACCAGGAGGCAGGAGAGGGAAGGTGAGGTGGCTGGGAGGGGGGTCCTCCGTCCTGGCAGGTGCTGGCCGTGGGGAGCAGGCACAAGATGGAAGAGCTGCTTACAAGACAGACCCTGGGCATCTGACCGCAGCGTCTGTCTTCCATCTGCACTTCTCAGGATGAATTCCAAGCTCACCTCAGGTGGAGAGGGAATGGGTGCAACATGTTTGCATATGGATCCCCAAGCCAATAAAAATCCTTCTCGAGGGAGACGCAGCGCACACAGGAAAAATAGGTTTTGATTGTGCTGTCGGCCCCTGGTATCCACGGGTGCCGCGTCTGCATATCACACGAAGGGCAGATGGAAAATGTTTGGAAAAAATCGCATCTGTTCTGAGCAAGTTCATCCTCTCCTGTCACTTTTCCCTAAACCACACAGCACAACAACAACTCGCGTGGCATTCACGTTCTGAGGGTATTGTAAGTAATCCAGGGCTGGAGAAGATGCCCGTAGGTTATATCCAAACATCGTGTCACTTTACACAGGGAGTTGGACACTGGTGGATTGGGTATCCACAGGCTCCTGGAACTCTCTGTGGATGGAGAGAAGATCCCAGGTCTCTGTAATCACAGCAGTGTACCTCTGTGTGTTTCTGAGCTGTGGCCACGTACCTTGCCGTGCCCAGGGCTGTGAGCAGACTGAAGCGCGTAGGCTGAGCGGAAGGCCACGGGTGTGAGCAGTGTCTGAACACGCGCCGTCTGCAGCAGGGCACCCCTGCCACGCCACAGCAATGTTCCAGAGAGGGTCCCCTGGCTGGCAGGGGCCCCAGGTGAGAACGGAACAGGCAGAGCCTCCAGAGGTCACTGAGGGACGGGTAACCTGAGAGAGAAACTCCACATCTTAGCCGAGACCTAGAGATGGCTTTTTAGCGTAGAATAACAGTCTGTCCTGACTGAAAATACAGCAGACACCCGGCGAGGGGACACGAGGGGGCCAAACAGACTGCAGATCTGAGGAGTCACCGCGGGGGGTACGGTCACACCAGGCAGACAGACTGAAGGCAAAGGCAAAGAGGAGACCTGACCTGCCCAGAGAAGACGCAGATGGCCTCGGGCAGGCGCCTTGGCTGGCGGAGCTTCCAGTGGCAACAACTGAGCCGGGGACGAGGGGGGACCTCCTCAGTCAGCTCATCACAGACACGGAGGGCTCTCCTCGTCAGCAAAACACTCAGGAGAGAGGGCAAAGAATGGTCGCCCAGAAAAAACATTAAAATAGAAAACTAACATAAGCTAAAGGTATATTTTTGAGACAAAAAGAGGAAGAAACACCAGGTGAGTGACCTAAAAATCAAGAGGAAAGAGCAAAAATATAAATAAATCTAAATAGATATTGGCTGAAGGAAATAATCAAGTCCATCTTGGAGATGACAAGGATACAGAGTTAAAATTCAGGACTCGGTCAGTGTTGTGGGGACAGACGAGGCCAGGCCCCGAAGACGGCAGGACACAGTGTTATTGGGCTGCGGCCAGGTTCAGGGGGCACAGCTTCTGCTGTAATCATCAATCCCCTGAACCCCGAGTTCAGGGAGTTTCAGAGTTTTACACCCAGCGTGTAAGGGGAGGGGCTCAGAGGTTCAGAGTCTGCAGAAGTTCACATAAAAGCAGCTTTTTCTCTCACTGTTCTGGGCACGTTAACCCTTCAAGGACCACACCTGAGAGGTGGGGGAGCGGCTTCTCCCCCCTCTTTCCTCCCCTCCTAGCTGTTACCATGGAGCCCAATTGTCACTTATCTTAAAAATATAGACATCCCCGTGAAGCCCAGCTCAAGGCCAGAGGCCTGGTTTGCACACTTCTACAAAGTACTATTCTGGGTACGTTTGTGAAAACCTAGTGAGGGGTGTCTAGCACCTGGAGTGCTGGTATCTTCTCGGCCAGTGGCCAAGTAAACAGGGCAACATGAAAATCGGAAGCTTATCTACCGTGGACTCTCTTGCTGACAGTCCTAGACCAGCCATGGTGAAGAGGGCTTTTCTGTGGAGAAAGGGGTGCCGCTTCAGTAGCTTAACAGGAGATTAGATTCAGGGGTTCTAAGGGTTGTGTTGTTCAAGACTACAGGAAGACTGTGATTGGCCTTCAGCTTGCCGGGATGGCCAGTGTCGTGGTTTCTGCAGTCCCCACAAGGAGGACAGCGTGTGCTCCAGAGCAGGAGGGGAGCAAGGTCCTGTTCCAAACACGGCAAAAAAGAAACGGAAAGAAACAGAAATGTCAGATGAAAAGGAAACGCTGTGTTTGGGATCTGAGTGTCCCCAGAAGCTCAGTGTGAGACAAGGCAAGAAGGCTCAGAGGAGAGATGACTGGGTCCCAGAGCCTTGACCTCAGTGGATTGCTCACCTGCTGGGATCAACTGGGCGGGGCTGGAGGCTGGTGGGTGGGGCTGGAGGGGTGGGTAGGTCCTTGTATCTGGAGGGTGGAGTCCCTCTCTACCTCCTGATCCTCCCTCCACCACACTCTTCCACTATAACCTTCAACGTCACCTTGAGCCCCCAGGAATGGAGCCTGCTGTCAATGACTGAGACCCTGAAACCGTGAGCCCCCGAATAAACTTTTTCTCCTCTACAGTTGTTCTGGTTGGTCTTTTAGTTGCAGCAACTTGTTTTAGTTACTAAAGCAGGAAGGAATGAAATTATGTAACATAAAATGAACAAAAGTGTATCAATAAGTATGATCCACACAATGAAAATATTGCCAAAGGCTTCTCACAGGCAACATGCTTAAAACCAAAGATCACACAAGGTGAAAGATGAAAGGGTAGAAAAAATCATATTTGACAAGTAGTAAAAAAGCTGGTTTTACTATTATACCAGACCGAAAGGATTTCAATGCAGAACTATTACCAGAGAGGAAGAGGGTCATTCACAGTGACAGATGTTCGAATGACCAGGAAGTCACGAGGATTCCACTAAGCATGCACCTGCTGACATCGGTCACGCTGCGTAAAGCCGAGACTGAAAAAATAAATACAAATAAAAATACACAAATACAAAACCACACTGGGAGACAATATAGACAAAATAGAAATGTTAGAGTCTGTAAACAAGTCTGGATGGCGCCTGGCAAAATGCCAGAGGGAGTGGTTTGTGAAGTAACTCCAGAGAGTCATTAAGTGTGGAGATTCCTTATTGGTTGACTGATGTATCTAGTTTATGCTAATTAAGATAAGCTGTGTGGAATGTATAAATACTGCTCCTGTCCTGCAATAAACGGCTCCCATTCCTGCTGTATCAACATACACAAGTTGTTCGTCACCCCCCGGTTATTTTGCTGCAGCCGGACTGCGGCAAGAACATATGTAGCATATTTCCATAAGCCAATTCTAAAAGCCCAACTTAATGGACATACAGAATACAACATTTGAGAGAGTACACAGTCTTTCAGGCACGTGAAGTGGTAAATCAAGTCTCAACAAAAACAAAGGATTGATACCACATGGAACGTCTTCTTAAATGGAAAATAGTCGTTAGAAATCAATTCTTAAAGATAACTATGAAAATCCTCCACGCCTGTAAGTTAAGAAGTATGTTTCTAAGTAACTCTACTGTTTTGGAATAGGTCATGGCAGAAATTAGAATAAGTACAGATTTTAAAATAGTAAAATGTACACATAGAAACCTGAGGGTCATTTACATAAATCCTTAAGTGCTGATGTTACAGAGAATAGTCTGTGGCTTCCTAAGCCAAGAGTTCCACCAAAGACCACAGAGAATAACAGAACAGAGGCAAAAACAAGGAAGACGTGTTTAAATGCAAAAGAGAAAATTAAAATTAGAAAAAAATAGAGACTGAACAAAGCTAGCCGTGTTGGATCTTTAATAAGCCTAATACAATTGATGAACTCTGACAAGATTTATTGGAGAAGGAGGAAGCCACAAGAGAAAACCCTTCAGGAGGCTATGGCAGCCTGAAGATGGCTAGTAGACACCACCGGACCCACGGGGCCATCGGCTCCTTGACCTTCCAATCAAGCCATGGCCCTCACCAAAGAGCCCAGGGACAAATAATTCCACATTTTAAAAATACCAAAATGCAGGCAAGACAAAGGACTCCGGATCCACTGGATGAAACCTACCCAGCCAGCCACATTGTGTCTGCAGAAAAGTCTGTGAAACCGTGTGAAGACAGCCTGACGTTTTCTTCCAAATCTTAAAATATTAACAAAGCTAATCCAGCATGGTGTGAAATGCTAATAAATCATGAACAATCTGGGCTTATCTCCGACAGGCAAGGTGGATTTAGCATTAAGACATTACTTAAGGCAGTTTATCACATTAGTGGATTAAAGGAGAACAATCACATAATTATCTCAACAGATGCAGAAAAAGGGTTTCTGATAACTTCTAACACTGATTCACGGCAGACTTCTTAGCAAACTTAGAAAAAGGAACTTTTTAAACTGTGGTAGAGAGTAGCTTTAAAATGTGACAGCAGATCTCCTGGACAGTGAAGGAGGCCCCCTGCACTGTGTCCACTGTCACACGGAGAGTCGCAGCCCATGTAGTCAGGCAAGAGAAATAAAGACAGAGAAACAGGATGAAGACAGGGAAACTGTCGTTGCCTGTGACATATGCTGCCGAGATGGCGTCTACTCTATCAAAAATGTGGCTGGGCTCTGGGGACCGGCAACACTGCAGGTACCACACGGGCTTTGGAGGCTCTCTGGGCAGAGCAGGGCAGCACCGGGCTGGTCCAGGAACTGGCCAGAGCAGGTGAAGGAGCTGCTCGGCTGTTCACTGGGCTGTGTGGTGGACCAGATGGAAGGCCACAGGTGGGCCTTGGGCTTGAGTGGTGGGCGCTTGTGACCAAGGAGAGGCACTTGGGGTCTCTTACCAGCTGCCAGGAACATGGGGCCCGAGTAGCACAGGGGACGGTGCCAGACAGAGGACACTGGAACACGGGCAAAGGAGTGAGACCCCCTTCCGCCATCCCCAGGGGGCTGACGTGGAGAAGCTGGATACCGCTCAGGCCGAGCACCCACAGTGCTGAGAGAATGAGGAAAGTTTCTAGTAAGGAACTTCTGTATGGACTCCATTGTGTCTCTACAAACCTGCAGCAACCACAGAAACTTGGATTTAAAAAAAAAATTGATATTTGCAAAGCACCCAAAATATAAATAACTCAGAAATAATGTAAATATAAAAATATATTGGTGAAAACATATGAAACGTAAATATGAGAAAGATACGATATATAGTTCCATAATGTGTAAAATGTTCCCTAGAGAAAAAAGACAGAATTTTAATAAAAGATAGGTATTTTCAAAGATCCAATAACAAGCCCCCCAGTTCTGCCCAAATTAAATGAAATTCTATTCAAAACTCTTTTAAGGTTTTCACAGAGAATGAAAAAATCCAAATTTTAAATTCATAAGAAAGTGGGAATATCTCCAAACATTCCAGAGGGCTTGGAGGAATAAACAATGAGCCCAGACTAGTGTCAAGGCTTAGTCTGAATCTGTATGACCACGTGAGCAGCGGGAGCTGTACTCACTGCGTGGCCCCAGGGACCTGTGCTGACGCAGGTACCTCCTATACAGGACCCCGCAGCAGGGCAGCGCACTGGGAGGCCGGGAGCAGACTCTTCTGTCCTTCCACCAGCTGATACGGGGTGTCTGCCAAAGGCCCACGTGGGGAGGGCTTGGTCCCCAATGCAGGGTTCAGAGGTGAGGCTTTGGGGATGGATTATGAGAGCTCTTGACCTCGTCCATGGATTGATCCATTTATGGGTCATAACTGCAGAGATTTTTGCAGGTGATGGAAACTGTGAGAGGTGGGGCCCAGGTGGAGGAAGTCGGTGGCTCACAGCACTCTCGAAGGGTGTGTCCTGTCCATGGCCCCTTTGCGCGCGCGCTCTCTCTCTCTCTCTCTCTCTCTCTCTCTCTCTCTCTCTCTCTGTCTCTCCTTCCTGACCTCCATGAGCAAGCAACTTTGCTCCACCATGAAGCTCTCTGACCTACCACGGGCCTGAAAACCAAGGAGTTGGCTGATTATGGACTGAAACATCTGAAACCAGGAGCTAGAATTAGCTTTCCATTCTTTAAGTTACTTTTCTCAGGTGTTCTGTCACAGTGTCAGAAAGCTGACCCACAGTTTCCTTCTATTTCTTAGTGTGGGCAGTGGGTGAATGAATATTCTTGTAATCCATCTTTTAGTTGTTTGTTCCTATTTTCATCTGCTCTTTCTGTGGGTATAAAACATTCACCAATTTTTAAAAATAATAAGGGAATAAAGAACAAAGATGATATGCTGAGAATCAAATAAATCATGTATAGAAATAATTTTAGTTGATCTCTCAAAATGTAGAGAAAGAAGAAACAGAGATGGAGTGAGGAGGGAGAATATGCCAGGCTGCAGCCTAGATGACCCTGGAGTGAGTAGAAGGGTTTGGTCAAAGACTAAGGGGGGGAGAGATCCAGGGGGCTGCCATCTTCCCTCTGCTGCATTTCTTCGGGACCAGCCGCCATGTCTTTATGGTGAGGTGAATGTCTGGCCCTCACACCGTAGGCCTATAGCCAAACGGCCTCTCACGAATGACTCAGCTGGCGGAAACGGCTATGCTCAGGGGCTGTATTACCCAGACATACCTACTCCATCGGACAGACAGATGAGCACTACGGAGAACTCAAGGGTGGCTTTGAAGAGCTTTGTCCCCTAGACACCATCTCCAAAGGCAAGGTGGGTGACACTCCTGGGAGAGCTGCCCGGATAAGTCTTCATCTGCTTCCACCACCCCCACGAAGGCTTCCTGCGGGAAGCTCTTCCTTGTGGTCAGATGGACGGTTCTGTGAAATCTGACATCGAAAAAGCAAATAAACAAAAAATGTAAAGCACCTGTCCACGTCCTATTCCTGTTTTTTGTAAACAATGGCTGAATGCGTTCCGCTGTGTCCATCCATCTTCGGTGGAACACTGGGGTGGCATGGGGTCACCTCAACAGTGCTGCAAGTGATTTTCCAAAGTTTGAAGCTCAGTAAAAACAAAATGTGCTTCCAGAGACATTCTCTGCTAACATGTATCTTACTGGAGACACCCCGACCCCTTGATAATGAGCTCAGGACAGGCCCAGCGTTGATGCAGCCCCCAAATCAACTCATGTACACTTCTCATGCATCACCAACTGGGCAGCCTGGGCTTCTGGGAGGATGCACCTGCAGCTTGGCCTTTCCGTGTCCAGTCCCACAGTCCTATAGTGGTGAACTTGTGCACCCGAGTATTAGGGTCAGTGAAGAACTCAGGCTTGGCTGTGTCCAGGTCTGACCCAGGGTTCTTACAAAGAAAAAAATTATTCCATAACTCTTCTTAAGACACAAGACGACTTTATTTGTAGTCAAGAGTTGGTCACACCAGGTAGAAGGGCCTCTTGGGACAGCACTGGTGTTTTACAGCGGGGTCGGGGGTAGGACTGGGCTCTGGTCTGTGTACAGCATGGACAGGAACAGGGGAGGCCAGTTGGTGGAAAATGTCTAAAAGGAAGCAGGAGGGGCAGGGGGCTGTGGTCAAGTTGATGTAAAGGGTTCTAATGAATCCTTTCGAGTGACCAGCCATCCCCTGGGGCAGGGAACCTGAGCAGAGATGAAGGGTGACCATATGTCAAGGGCAAGGGCTTCGTGCTAAACTGATGTAGCAGGGTTTTTACCTAAAACTGGATTCACACGTCAGTAGACAGATGAGCCCAGGCCAAGGTTCAGGATCCGCACCCAAGTTTGACCAAGTGCAGAATCTGCATCAGGAAACATCACCAAGGGATCTCAGGGGAGTTCACCAGGTGATTCCCTGGCATTGCAGGTGCTCACACGTGAACCTTTGGGGGACGTCTCAAATCTGAACCATGACACAGGCCTTCACCATTAACCATGGCTGCTCCTATTCTGTTTTGTTCTGTTTTGTTCTTCAGAACAAGTGTGAGCATGGTTAGTACGTGTGGATTCAACTTTGACACAAAGAGGTGTCTGCTGCCTGCCTTTCAAACAGCCGCAGGAGACAGGCGTGAATTTGCTATTTGCTGAGCTCCTCACCTTGGCAGGTGGCTCTTCCACAGGATTCTCGTTTGCTCAGGGTAAATAGTCATGTCTGGGCGGTGGCCTTGCAAGGGGGATGAAAAGGCAGAGAATCCAGGAGCCATCTCCTTCTGCACGACGGGGAGGAGCCAGGGAGACAGAGACAGAGATGAGCAGAGATGGAGGGAGGGAGAGAGAAAAGGGCAGAGGGAGAGCAAGAGAGGGAGGGGGGAGGGAGGCAGGGAGGGGGGAGGGAGGCAGAGAGAGGGAGGGGAGGGAGGCAGAGAGAGGGAGGGGGAGGGAGGCAGAGAGAGGGAGGGGGAGGGAGGCAGAGAGAGGGAGGGGGAGGGAGGCAGAGAGAGGGAGGGGAGGGAGGCAGAGAGAGGGAGGGGGAGGGAGGCAGAGAGAGGGAGGGGGGAGGGAAGGGGGGAGGGAGGGAGACAGAGACAGAGATGAATGGAGGGAGGAGAGAGAAAGAAAGAAAGGGGCAGAGGGAGAGCAAGAGAGGGAGACAGAGCGGGAGGAACAGAGAGAGAGGGAGAGAGAGAGGGAGGAAGAGAGAGAGAGAGGGAGAGAGAGAGGGAGGGGGAGAGAGCAGGTGAAGAGACAGAGAGAGGGGAAGGAGAGAGGAGGCAGAAGCAGGATTTGGAGGGAAGGCCCCAGGAGCCCTGTGAGGAGAAGAGACCCTAAGTGGCGGCCTACAGAAGAGGAGCCTGGCAGGAGGCAAGGTCTATGGAGGGTCTTGGAATCTGCTTCTCGGACTTTCCCTCACTGTTGATTGGCACGCAGTCATTGGCACACATTCCTAGGGCACCGTGTGGCATTTGGAAGCCTGTGTCACAGTGTCACGGTTGTGTCATGTCCATCATGCTGAGCCTCAGCGTCTCTCTGTCCTGAGAGCCTTCAGTGTCCTCTTCCTTCTGTTTCTAAATACACGGTGCCCGGCCGTGGACCGCCCGTCCAGGTGCCCCAGGACACAGGACCTGTGGCTCCTTTCCAGCGAGAACGTCTGGATCTGGCTGGGCTTGTGCTGCAGCTGAGGTGAGGCCAGGGGCAGACACCTGTTCAGGGCCAGCTGTGCTCCCTGAGCAGCCCCGACGCCTCCACAGTGCCACCAAAGCCAAGGAGAGACAGCGAGTGGACGCCCAGCCGCAGCGGAGAGGGAGGCCCCGATGGTGACTTCGCCATCCCTACAATTTCCTCGTGTCTCCCCGCGGGTGAGTTTATACCTGAATTTTACTAATTTTAATATTAAAAGATTAGAGCCAAGTCCCTTTTTAAGTGTTTCGATGGTTCCACACAAAATTGAGTTGAAAATAGGGTTCTGCTGAATGAAAGAAAAGAAAGCGAAGGTTTTCCAACCGTCAATTTACACCATTTGAGCAACTCTTAGAGAATAATGACTTTTATTTCCCTCCTCACGAGCAGAGGTACGAAGAGAAACACCGTGGCTATTTTTACATCCATGGAACCTGAGAAATTATTCTCCACAAATTTGAATCTCAAACTAAGTGACCAGAGCCAGTGAATTTTGTGACACTTCCGTCTGCACTAGGACACAGAACCATCGGGCGCGAAAACCGCCGCTCCAAGGGTCCGCCTCTCCCCACAGAGGTCTCGCCTACATTGGAGGCGGCGGCGCCCTCCACTCCATCACTTCTCGACGGAAAAAGACGAAGCACAAACCCGTGTGTGGATCCTCCCGGTCAGCAGGCCTGGGCTCCTGGAGCTGGTGGCCAGGGACAGGGCAGTGTCCCCTGGCCTGTGGCTTAGCACAGCCTCGGAGTCAGACCTGAGCCACGTGAGCACACAGATGGGCACTGACTCTAACCGCCCTCCCGCGGACAGGACCGGGCTCCCCGAGAGCCTGGCCCGGCTCTGAGCAGCCACCCAGCGGGTGTGAGGGCGCCATCAGGGCCCCGGTGAGGTGCGCCCACGGCTCTGGGGTCTGCTGGGCGATGGCACTGTCCACTGGAGGAATGACTTTCCTCTCCCGGGGCCGGGGACCTGCCATCTGTTGGACGGGAGCCGTGCCGCTCGCTGGCAGGCAGGGACGTCGGGCACCAGGTGCAGCACCTTGTCGTTGGTGGATGGTATCAGGGGGGACTCTGGCTTGAATAGGGTTTAGGGGTCCCCCAGAGAGCCACGTGCTGGCAGCTTGGCCCCTGGTGTGGAGGGATTGCAGGTGGAACCTTTAAGCACTGTGCCTGGCGGAAGGTGACCAGATTGTGAGGATGTCACCCCTGGGAGATCATAGCTGGTCTCCTGGAGGAGGAGGGTGTGGGAGTGAGTTGTCACGAAGAGGGAGCCTGGTGCCTCTCCAGCTTCTCACGTCCTACCTCACCACTTGGTCCTTCCTCCCCACAGTGACAGCAGCTACCATGTGGCCATACAGCCACCAGGCATTCATCAGGGCTTCTTGATGTAAGACTTGCAGTTTCCAAAATTGTGAGCTAAATAAACTTTTTTTCTTTATACATTACCCAGCCTCTGGTGTTCTGGTTATAGCAACAGAAAATGGACTAAGACACCACAGTCTGCTGGATGACAGTGATGTCGTTCCCCAAAGAGGTGGTGATGAGTTCACCACAGGCGACAAGGTCATTCACTGGGTCGGTGACCATGCCCTTCACTGACCTTCAAAGCAGGGGGTGAGGGCAGAAGTAAGGAGAAGACATGAATTTGGAGGTGTTTTAGAGACATACAGGTAAATATCTGGGGTGTCAGCCGGTGTCCTCTGGATCTCCCGAAATGTCTACATGAGTGCGCCTGTGAGTTCCTCCTTCATTAATGCACCTTCAGAGCACTGTGGGGAACTGGGTGGTGTCCTGATGGCCATGGTCACACAAAACATGGTGGCGTCAACCACTGGGGACGCAGTGGAGTCAGAGGTAAGGCTGGCTCTGGCCAGGCTGGCCTGTGTCTCAGGAAGCCCGCCCCGAGGCTCGAGGGCCACAAGACACTAGCAAAGGGATGTGGTGCCTCTGATCCTGCTGGTGTCCGGGGTGGAGAGCTGTCCTGAGCAGGGCCGGGCTGCTCCCCGCTGCGTTCCCCTCCCTCACCTGGCAGGTCCTCGATCCATAACTGCTACTCCACAAAGATCGGTTGAATGTGTTCGAAGGCGGTTTAAAAAAAAAAAAAACATCAACAGTGAAAGCAATTCTACATCATACACATATAAAAATGAACACCTTCTAAATAACTAATTTGCTCCTAGGAGATGGAACCCAGTGGATGTTACAACCTGTTCAAAGAAAAAGTCAAAACACCACACATTTAGACCTCGCGAAGGAATGTTGAGATCAATTGCAAACAGAGACAAAATTGTTTTCTTCAAAGGAAGAGGAAGTCAATTTCAACCACTGCCAGGTAGGTTGAAATTTACATATCTGTCAGTCACCCACATTTTGCAGAGTTTCAAAATAGCTGGAAGATAATGGCCAGGCTTGAATCTGATAAACCCGGAAGGGCATGCTATAGGCAACGCGCAGTTTTCCATCGAGACATAATTTTTTTTCCTACAAATGAATGAATCATTGGTGTCATCTTGACACACAAAGGAGAAAGAACATTAATCAATAGAAATAACTTTTAGCCAGGATTCTGGGTACATGATAACAATTACCACCTTTAAAACAGATCACCTTGCTCTCTGGCTGTGACGTGGAGACTCGGGGGCTGTGCTGTGTCCTTGGGGCTGCAGGGAGCTGTCACAGGGCAAACTCTGCCCTGAGTGTTTTTATCGCATCTTGTGAATGTTTCTATTCAAAGCAGGCTTATCTGCAGTGACACTCTGCTCCAGAACTGTGGCTCCTGTTTGCTGGATTTCACAGGCAGCCCGGGCGCTTCTTTCCCTGGACTCACGTTACAAGCCAAAACAAGTCCTGGTGCTCTGATTCACAGCTGCTAGAGCAAAACCAGCTGGCAGCCAGACCTGCTGACGTACCCACTGCCCGCCTGACAACCCTGCACAGCGTTTGCATTAGGCTGCAGTTAGCAACTGCGCCTTGGTTCCCGACGGCTGGAGAGAAGGGTCCTGCCCTCTCACACCTGCGGGTTCTGCTGGGAATGAAGGCTCTTCGCAGGCACGGGTGGGAGAGGCTCCGTGTTGAGTTGCTTTGTAAATTTACTTTTACAAATGACCGAGGTTCTTCTCAATGAACTAAAAGTCAGTAGCATCCTTATTTCCAATAACGAAATGTTAAGAGCATCTGTCCACCCATTAAATAGTCAAAATGTGCAAGTTTCTTCATATATAATATTACTGCTCATCATAATAAATCAGAGAACTTAGAGTCCATCCACCCACCCATCCACCTACTTACTCACACATTCAACCACCCATCCCTCCTTCCACCCACTCACTTATTCATGCACCCATCCGTCCACTCATTCACCCATTCACCGGTTCACTTATCCACCCACCGTCATACACCTAGTCAACATCCATCTATCCGTCTATCCACCCTCCCATGCACCACCCATCAATGCGCCCACCCACTCACCCAACCATCCATTCATTCACCAGTTCGCTTATCCACCCACCATGGTTTATTGAATGCTATTCTCTGGACCAGGAAGGTGGTGGGCACTGAACAAGATGAACAAGACACCACCTCTACCCCCAGGGGATCAAGCCATCAGCAACCCACTGGCTTTATGCACAACGGACTGAGGGTGTCTCCCTGGGCCACTGTCCTCCTAGACAGCAGCATGCCTGGTGCCCACCTCCTTTGTTCAACTCTCCTTTTCAATGAGACCTTAAATCAGCCTCCTGTATCCCCCCTGGCACCCCAGCTCCTTGACCAGCCGGTCTTCACCCTCTGTCGGTTCTAGGTAGGCCTTATTTAAAGGTCTCTCTGGGCTGACCGGCTGTCTGCTCCAGAAGGGCCAAGCTCCAGGTCCTCCAGCAACGCTCAACACCAAGGAGAGCTCAGTGCCCCTCACTGAGCGAGTGAGCTAAGCCTGGGGACCCACGCCCACACAGGGGGGTTCGCCCACAGCAGCAGTTGTGTCCCAGAGGCGATGGTGGAGATAGAAGTCTGCCACCCCATAATATGCCACTTTGGTAGAAGTTATTTTTAGTGAAACCACCTCAGATTCAACAGATGCTGGGGAAGAGGCTCCTCAGAGTGTCCCTTGTCTGCCCAAGAGCATCGGCCTGGGAGAAAGGCGGCACCATGAATTCCTCTTGGGGAAGGCAGAACATGAGCTAAGCCCTCCCAACCCACCCCAGGGGAGCCTGGGGAGGCCGAGACCACTGGACCTGGTGCAGACGGGCCTGGGAACACACCTTCCTCTCCAGGAAGTCACTTCCCCCGAGTGCCCTCCTCTCCTCCCTTCACCTACAGAGACGGCATGGGACGGGCAGGGGGATGGCTCCTGTCATTAGGGTCCCAGCCAGGACAGCATCCTGTGAAGGGGTAACCAAGGGCACAGAAAACACCATCACTGGATCATAGTTTATGAGACATGGAAGTCCCTAGAAAAGAGCACGGAGCCAGGGTGAGCCCCCATCTTCACACTTGGGCCCCGTTCATGGACCGCCACACAGGACTGGGTGGAAACCAAGCACGGGACCGAACAGCCCTAGGCGCACGGGGAGCCCAGCGAGTCCCACTTATCAGGCTCTTTCTGGGCTCGCGGTGCAGCATCCCTCCCTCAAGGTGTGGGGCAGGACCTTCTGGGACAGGTCTTGTGCCTACACTCAGACCAGGCAGCTCCGAGGACTTCCTATGACCAGCCGTAGGCAAGAGCGGTGAGCCCACTATTGAACTGGCAGAAGAGATGGGAGAGGAAGAAAGGGGGTTCTCCATCCCCAGGTGCATGCAGGAGAAGACGCCCACACAGGTGCGCTCCCAGGTGAGCCCTGGGCCTCACCCACTGTGCAGGCTCAGGAAATGGGACCCACCGCCGCCCTCCTCCTTCCGGCCTTCCTGTTCACCCTGTTTCCCCAAAGGCTAGCCAGAGGCCGGAGTCTCCTTCTCAAGGAGGCTGGAGTCTCCTTCCCAAGGCAGATCTTGAAAGCCAGAACCTTCCCAAAGCCCCGGGACTCACTGACGCTGCATGTGCAGAGACACTGGGGACCTGGGGACAGGTAAGTCCTAGACAGCAGCCACAACTGAGAGGCAGGCTCAACTGCATCTAGGGGTGGAAACCAGACCCTGAGCACAGGACAGCCCTGCAGGGACCCGCGCCTGACACTAAGCATCAGTGGTACCCAGGCTGGGAAACCCCGGGCCAGTGGCCATAATAGAGTTTAAATTTTATTGAAGCAAGATAAATTTGCCATAAAATGCACCCAAGGAAAGAGTCTATTTCAGGAATAAATATTTATATTTTTCTTAAAACATGAGCTAGTGCTGCTCACAGGCAGCCGCCAGTCTGATCCTTAGCAGCAGAGCTGTTTCCAGTCTAGAACTTTGTGGAAACGAGAGCCCACGAGTCCTCTTCTGTGCTTGGCCTCTTGACTGGAGGTCACTCCAACCGCTCGGGTGCGGGCTGCGGTATGGGCAGAAGCTGAAGGGCCTTTGCTAAGGCGCCGGCTCTGTCTAGAGCTGAGCTCTCTCCCTCTCTCTCCAGGTCTCCTGGCCAAAGGCTCGCATGCCACAGGACCCGACGGGGCAAAGGGGCTGTCCTTCCACCCTGAAGGTCGAAACTTTGAGTCCCTACAACAAACTTCTGGGCTTTCTCCATCCATGAGGTTTGACTCCCCTGCTGCCCCTGACACCCCCCAGATTTTAGGTCTTTCAGATTTTAATGGGACCTTTCTTTGGTGGTTTTAAAGAAAAGATTGATTTTGGTGATTTCTTGTGGCTTCATTAGAAATAAACTCATTTTGTCAACTTCTGTTGCTAAATACAAGTGGAACTTCCTCTAGAAGCAAAATGTAACAAATTCCACAAAAATGGGATTGCGGCATCTTATCCAGGATCCAAGACCCCCTGAAATCCTGGGGTGCACTGAACTCAGAGAAATGAGGCTTACTCCCACGCATGGTTACCTGGGATCAAGTTTAATTCACAAATTAGCCAGAAGGAAGGGATTAATAATGACACTAAAAATAAAGTGGAACAATCACAGGGACATAAGGAAAGTTATGTGGTGTCTGCCTATCTTCTGTCTCTCTGTCATCTGTCCACCTGCCTATCTACCCACCTACCTGTCTTCTACATATCTATTGATCTCCCTACCTCCCCGTCTACCTACCTGCCTACGTATCTACCTACCACCGACCTACTTGTCTTTACTGTACTTTTGGACCACAGTTGACAGTGACTGAGACCACGATGGCAGGGACACCGTGGGGACGGGAGACTACCCAGGGTGCTCTGGGCTCTCAGAGAGAGACGGTGAGCCCACCTAGGGAGCCGGGGAGGACCCCTCAGGAATGGAAGCCAACATGGAATCATTGGTAGAACGTCCCCGGGAGGCGAGAGTGTTTCCAACCAAGGCGACAGTCAGAAGAAAGAAGGGAATGTCGCCGGAAATGAAAGCCTGGGTTTTGTTGGAGGGCAGAGGCTGCAGGTGGAAAGGCAGAAGATGAGGCTGGGACTGCCCTGCCCAAGGTGGCAGCCGCTAGCCCTGGTGGCCGTGGAGCGAGGACGCGGTGGGTGCAGACTGCGGTGCACCTTGGCCATCACACACACACACTGGTACCAGCCTGAGAGACAGAAGGGGAAGGCAGGCCACACCTCATTAGCGATCTCTCTGTTGGTGAGTTGAAATAATAATATTTTAGATGGCTAAATAAAACATACTACTACAAGTAACGTGTCTGCTTCCTTCTACTTTTTATCAAGGTGAGCATTAGAAAATTTACAACGGTATTCATATTCGCATTACCTCTTTCTGGACGGTGCTGGGCAAGAGTTATGTGGCACCAGACCCTGAAGGGCCCTTAAAGCCATCAGGAGGAGTTTGAATGGAGCACTGAGCAAATGGGAATGATATGATCAGACCGACGTGTGGGGATTTTAGAGGGGCAATAAATCTCCACTGTTTTCCTGAGCACTGAATCAACTGAAAGTCAGAAGTCAAAGTCAGGCAGGGGAAAATAAATACGCCGGCTCTATTGCAAGTAATAGCTGAAACTGAGACTAGAACTTTCCATCGAGGGCCGCAACTGGCTTGCTGACCATTCACCAAAGAATTAAATTTGCCCAAGTAGAGATGGCGGGGCGGGGGTGGGGGGGAGGCAGGGTCCCTGCGGCAGGCTCCTCCTGCGTCCACAGGGGAATGAGTGTCCTCTGCGGGGAGAAGGATGCTGAAGGTCAGGGACAGGACACAGCCTGACGGGCGCTGCTGCTGTGGCAAAGATGGCAGACTTAGCAGCTCCCGAGAGGCATGATCATTATCCCACAGCCCTGGAGGCCAGAAGTCCAGGACGGCCAGCTGCTCCCCCACTCTGGGCTTTAGAACAGTGCGACCAGGGTCCGCTGGCCTGAGTTTGCATCTGGATGCTTGAGGAGGGTGCGTCGCAGGCTCCCTGGGATCATGCACAGGCCAGCTCCTTGCTGTGAAGGGGTGGGGTGCTGCCTCCTCGCTGGCTGTGGGCGGTGGCCTCCGTCACTCTCAGGGAGCCTCTGCCGTCCCACACAGGACCCCGCATCTCAGAGCCAGCAGAGTTGCCTGCGCTCCTGCTCACCTGGACCCCTCCTTCCACCGGGAACCACCCTTCTCCCAAGGGCGGGTGATTAGGTTGTCCACTGAAGCAGTGGGGAGGACAGCCTGTCTTCAGGTCAGGATCACAGCTCCAAAGTCCCCTTCGCCAGGTGGGGTCCAGGTTCACAGATCCGGGGACGAGGAGGGGCCCTCTCCCTCTGCCTACTTTATTAATACAATGCAGGGCTACCTCGCGTGGGGATGTTCACTTTGCCTGATTGTCAATTTACTGGGAAGTGATTAAAGTGCAGGCTGTCTTCCTTTCTTCCACGTCCTCCCGTAGGAAATGGGAAGACACTGAAGCCGCGTCCTGAGGCTGATACGTGTCCTTTCCAAGTCCCCCTCTACTCCCACCTCTTGGTCAGAGACTCCATTGGTCAGAATATTGATTTATTTAACAAGTGAAGGATTCTTAAGAATATCTGCTGCTTGCTTGCGGAGTTGATGGAGCGACACCGCTGGATCCCCTGTCTCCCTGGACCCTGGGGCTTCCATTGCCTGTCTGTTCATCTGTCTGCTCCGGTGGCACAATGTGAGAAACCATGTCCCCCATCCAGGCAGAAGCTCTAGAAGTGCTGCCCGGTCCAGCCCGTCCTCCTCAGCTGTGCCCAGGCCTGCGAGGCCAGGTGCAGCCTGGGGAGGCTGTGCCCTCGTGAGCGGGGGCAACGTGAAGAAGAGAGCTGAGGTCAGGTGCCCAGGGAGGACCCTTCGCCTTGGCCAGCCAGCGAGGCCTGAGGCGTTCGCAGGGCAGGAGGGACGGAGCTGACTCGGGTGTCCTCAGGACGCCACAGTGGCTCGGTCCCAGGACAGCAGCGGTGGCCTTCCTTGCGAGGGGCAGGCCTCACTGCCCGGCAGAGAGCCTACAGCAGGGACGTGCTCCCTGTGCAGTGGTGGAGTGTCATCCATGTGTCCTCAATCATGTGACCAGGCCCTAACCCCCCGGGTGGTGGCATTTAGACACAGGGCTCTTAAGGAGGTTCAACGTGGTGACAGAGGCGAGCCTCACTCCATCTGACCGTCGTCCCTTGTAAGAGGAAGAGAGCCAGCAGTGCTGGACAGAGAAGGTGCCAGCGGAGGGCACAGTGGCAGGCAGAGAGGCCTCGGAGGAGGCAGCATCCAGCACCTGCCCTGGGACTCCCGTCTCCATGGCTGTGGGGAAACCCAGTGGGTCTGTGGCTCTGGGTCCTGACAGCCCAGGGCACTGACAGCGCAAGGCCGTCCCCAAACGGGGAGAGAGGTTGCTCAACTGACCCTTCCCAGTCCCTCCCGGGGGGAAGCCTTTCCTCTGCTGGTGCTGGGCAGTGGGGGCTGAGGGAAGCCAGGAGCTACCGCAGGGAGGTTCTTCCAGGTGACATGAGGGGACAGGGGCCGAGCGCGTCTTGGTGATGGGAGGAACAGGGAGGGGGCAGGGTGGCCAGCCACTGAGCACACTGCTGTCAGGCACACCAAGGCCGGGAGGCCTGGCGGAGGACAAGTGCTTGGAGAAGGTGGCTTTGGATGCGTCTAGTGTGAGAAACCCGCGGTCCTCCCTGGGGGACGCTCTGCAGTCGGGGGGTTTATGGCAGGGAGAATGCTGAGGGCCCCACGGTGACAGAATCTGGGGAGGGAGGTGTGGCCATGACGTGTGTGGGCGTGGGTGCCCTGACAGGGTGCTGCAGCCTGGGCGGCTTCGACCACATCAAGATGTCTCCTCACGGTTGTAAGGGCCAGAATTCCTACAGCAAGGTGTTGGGCAGGTGGGTTCCCTGAGGACTCCCCCTGGCCCTAGATGGCATCTTCTGTGTCCTCGCAGCGTCCTCCCTCTGGGCATGACTATGTTCTGACCTCTTCTTACAAGGGCACCAGCCACATTGGACTAAGGCCCACCCCAGCCAGTGACCTCATTCTACCCTAACCCACCTGAAGACCCCACCTCCAAATACAGTTGTGTTCAGGGGTACAAGGGTAGAGGCTTCAACAGAGGGGTTTGGGGGTACACAGTCCTGCTCCTAACGGCCGCTTTCTGCCGTGCTCCTTTGAAGAGCTAGCTGGAGCCCCCAGGCCTGACTTCACAGCCCAGGCAGATTTGAAGGTCATGGTTACCGGGCAGGGCGTGCTCAGACCCTGGCGATCTGGTCTCCAAGGAGTTAACTCACCAGGCCCTGAGCTTCTGCAGCCGCGCTCAGCCTACCCCCACGCCTGGAGAAGCCACATCAGTAACTCAGGAGCTGTCTGCGCCAGAAAATACAGACCTGGGTGTCCTCATGATACAAATGGCGTCCACAGCCCTGGGAGGAGCGGAACTGCCTGGCCAAGCGCCTTCCTCCAGGTCGGGAGAGAGGCAGGGGTCCCAGGGCCCGAGCCCGACTGGAGGGTGAGGAGGGTGCGGAGCTCTCAGAGCCTGAGCCACAGCCAACAGCACCTGGAGGGAGATGTGGGGCAAAGGCACTGTGTTTAAGACGAAGCGTTCACACCTCAATTTTAAATGCTGAGAAGTTGCTTGCTCAAAACCACTTAAGAGTGGGGCTAATTAGGGATTAGATCCTTGAGAAGGTGTGGGAGAGACAAAGTAAAAGGCAGAGACTATGTAGAGGGATTAACTTTAGCCCAGGAAATAGTCTCCTCTTTCAATCAATTAAGAACAAGGAACAAGGAACAAAGGCTTGTGTACTCATGAAGGAAGGAGCCCCCACAGATCACTGGCTCCGGTTTTGTAGGCATCAGCTGGTGTGATGGTGAAGTGGGAAGGCAGGCTGGGGTCCGGTATGCAGAGGGGCTGCAGGGACAGGAGGTGGGAGGGGAGGAGGAGGTGGGAGGAGGAGGAGGTGGGAGGGGCCTGTAGGGAGGGAGGTGGGAGTAGGAGGAGGTGGGAGGGGCCTGTAGGGACAGGGAGGTGGGAGTAGGAGGAGGTGGGAGGGACCTGAAAGGAGAGAGGTGGGAGTAGGAGGAGGTGGTAGGGGCCTGTAGGGACAGGGAGGTGAGAGTAGGAGGAGGTGGGAGGGGCCTGTAGGGACAGGGAGATGGGAGTAGGAGGAGGTGAGAGGGGCCTGTAGGGATGGGGAGATGGGAGTAGGAGGAGGTGGGAGGGGCCTGTAGGGACGGGGAGGTGGGAGTAGGAGGAGGTGGGAGGGGCCTGTAGGGACGGGGAGGTGGGAGTAGGAGGAGGTGGGAGGGGCCTGTAGGGACAGGGAGGTGGGAGTAGGAGGAGGTGAGAGGGGCCTGTAGGGACAGGGAGGTGGGAGTAGGAGGAGGTGAGAGGGGCCTGTAGGGACAGGGAGGTGGGAGTAGGAGGAGGTGGGAGGGGCCTCTAGGGACGGGGAGGTGGGAGTAGGAGGAGGTGGGAGGGGCCTGTAGGCATGGGAGGTGGGAGTAGGAGGAGGTGGGAGGGGCCTGTAGGGACAGGGAGGTGGGAAGAGGAGGAGGTGGGAGGGGCCTGTAGGGACAGGGAGGTGAGAGTAGGAGGAGGTGAGAGGGGCCTGTAGGGACGGGGAGGTGGGAGTAGGAGGAGGTGGGAGGGGCCTGTAGGGACAGGGAGGTGAGAGTAGGAGGAGGTGAGAGGGGCCTGTAGGGACGGGAGGTGGGAGTAGGAGGAGGTGGTAGGGGCCTGTAGGGACGGGGAGGTGGGAGTAGGAGGAGGTGGTAGGGGCCTGTAGGGACGGGGAGGTGGGAGTAGGAGGAGGTGGGAGGGGCCTGTAGGGACGGGGAGGTGGGAGTAGGAGGAGGTGGGAGGGGCCTGTAGGGACGGGGAGGTGGGAGTAGGAGGAGGTGGGAGGGGCCTGTAGGGACGGGGAGGTGGGAGTAGGAGGAGGTGGGAGGGGCCTGTAGGGACGGGGAGGTGGGAGTAGGAGGAGGTGAGAGGGGCCTGTAGGGACGGGGAGGTGGGAGTAGGAGGAGGTGGGAGGGGCCTGTAGGGACGGGGAGGTGGGAGTAGGAGGAGGTGGGAGGGGCCTGTAGGGACGGGGAGGTGGGAGTAGGAGGAGGTGGGAGGGGCCTGTAGGGACGGGGAGGTGGGAGTAGGAGGAGGTGAGAGGGGCCTGTAGGGACGGGGAGGTGGAGTAGGAGGAGGTGGGAGGGGCCTCTAGGGACGGGGAGGTGGGAGTAGGAGGAGGTGGGAGGGGCCTGTAGGCATGGGAGGTGGGAGTAGGAGGAGGTGGGAGGGGCCTGTAGGGACAGGGAGGTGGGAAGAGGAGGAGGTGGGAGGGGCCTGTAGGGACAGGGAGGTGGGAGTAGGAGGAGGTGGGAGGGGCCTGTAGGGACGGGGAGGTGGGAGTAGGAGGAGGTGGGAGGGGCCTGTAGGGACAGGGAGGTGAGAGTAGGAGGAGGTGAGAGGGGCCTGTAGGGACGGGAGGTGGGAGTAGGAGGAGGTGGTAGGGGCCTGTAGGGACAGGGAGGTGAGAGTAGGAGGAGGTGAGAGGGGCCTGTAGGGACAGGGAGGTGGGAGTAAGAGGAGGTGAGAGGGGCCTGTAGGGATGGGAGGTGGGAGTAGGAGGAGGTGGGAGGGGCCTGTAGGGACAGGGAGGTGAGAGTAGGAGGAGGTGAGAGGGGCCTGTAGGGACAGGGAGGTGAGAGTAGGAGGAGGTGAGAGGGGCCTGTAGGGATGGGAGGTGGGAGTAGGAGGAGGTGGGAGGGGCCTGTAGGGACAGGGAGGTGAGAGTAGGAGGAGGTGGGAGGGGCCTGTAGGGACGGGGAGGTGGGAGTAGGAGGAGGTGATAGGGGCCTGTAGGGACGGGGAGGTGGGAGTAGGAGGAGGTGGGAGGGGCCTGTAGGGACGGGGAGGTGGGAGTAGGAGGAGGTGGGAGGGGCCTGTAGGGACGGGGAGGTGAGAGTAGGAGGAGGTGAGAGGGGCCTGTAGGGATGGGAGGTGGGAGTAGGAGGAGGTGAGAGGGGCCCTTAGGGACGGGGAGGTGAGAGTAGGAGGAGGTGGGAGGGGCCTGTAGGGACGGGGAGGTGGGAGTAGGAGGAGGTGAGAGGGGCCTGTAGGGACGGGGAGGTGGGAGTAGGAGGAGGTGGTAGGGGCCTGTAGGGACAGGGAGGTGAGAGTAGGAGGAGGTGAGAGGGGCCTGTTGGGACAGGGAGGTGGGAGTAGGAGGAGGTGAGAGGGGCCTGTAGGGACGGGGAGGTGAGAGTAGGAGGAGGTGAGAGGGGCCTGTAGGGACGGGGAGGTGAGAGTAGGAGGAGGTGGGAGGGGCCTGTAGGGATGGGAGGTGGGAGTAGGAGGAGGAGGTGGGAGGGGCCTGTAGGGACAGGGAGGTGGGAAGAGGAGGAGGTGAGAGGGGCCTGTAGGGACAGGGAGGTGGGAGTAGGAGGAGGAGGTGGGAGGGGCCTGTAGGGACAGGGAGGTGGGAAGAGGAGGAGGTGGGAGGGGCCTGTAGGGACAGGGAGGTGAGAGTAGGAGGAGGAGGTGAGAGGGGCCTGTAGGGATGGGAGGTGGGAGTAGGAGGAGGAGGTGGGAGGGGCCTGTAGGGACGGGGAGGTGGGAGTAGGAGGAGGTGGTAGGGGCCTGTAGGGACAGGGAGGTGAGAGTAGGAGGAGGTGAGAGGGGCCTGTAGGGACGGGGAGGTGGGAGTAGGAGGAGGTGGGAGGGGCCTGTAGGGATGGGGAGGTGGGAGTAGGAGGAGGTGGGAGGGGCCTGTAGGGACAGGGAGGTGGGAGTAGGAGGAGGTGGGAGGGGCCTGTAGGGATGGGAGGTGGGAGTAGGAGGAGGTGGGAGGAGCTGCTGGGGATGGGAGGTGTATGTTGGAGGAGGCAGGAGGGGGCTGATGGGGAGGGGTGGTGGGATTTGAAGGGGGTAGGAGGGGAGGGTTTGTGGGGAGGAAGAGATGGGTGCTGATGGGGATGGGGATGTTGCAGGGGTAGCGAGTCACTATGATGACTGATGGCTGGGTGTCGCTGGTGTGCAGTTGCTTTCCAGGGGAGAGATGCAGTAATGCACCAAATAGCTTCCTGCAAGCCCCTCCAAAGCTTGGCGTGATGGTGGGCTCAGAACAAGGCAGGCAGGAGCCAGGGCAGCATCCACCATGCAGAAGCTCTTTCTCTGCCTCTCCTGTCAGTCACGGGCCCTCCCCACTGCACCTCCATGTACCCTCCTCCCTCCCTGCTGCACCCCACGGCCACCTACCTGGTGGCCCCCTGGGCCCCCCTCACTAGGAACACCTCTGAGCATCAGGAGAAAAGGGCTTTGGGGAGGTGAAGGAGGAAGAGGAGATGTGAACCAGGTGTCAGCAGCTGCTGATGCTGAGGGTGTGGCCTCCCCAAGACAGCCCGCTCTGCTCCGGGCCTGATCCTCTCCCACCTGCTCCTGGCCTCTGGGTCATCTAGGATGCATAGGGCCACAAATGCATCTGATGGGCAGGTGTCTGTCTACTGGCTCTGTTCAAGATGGTCATTATGGGCAGAATGCCTGGGTCCCCCACATTCACCTGTTGAAACCCTAACCCCCAGAGTGATGTTGGGCTTTGGGCCTTTGGGAGGAAATGATGTTAGGATCAGGTCATGAGGCTGGGGACCCCATGGTAGTATTCGTGCCCTTCTAGGTAGAGACACAGAGAGCTGTCCCCACCCCACTCTGCCATGTGAGGACACCTGGGGGAGGCAGCCACCTAAAGACCAAGAGAGCCTTCACCAGAAGCTGACCTTGGACTTCAGCCTCAAGGACTTAGGACAGGAAATTCTGCTACTGAAGCCATGTCTCATGGTATTTTGTTATGGCAGCCTGAGCTGATTAGTACAATAACTTGTAATCAGAGAATAATAAATAATAAAGCAGGAGACTCCAAGAGCTTTAGCCTACATCTTTGTGAGTTTTACTATCAGGGTTACTCAAAGCCTTTTGTTTATGAAGACATTTGTTTCATTTTCCCCTTCATTTCATATTTTATATATCTTGCAAATATTTATTATAAGCATACATTTTTAAAAATGAAAAGATGTGAATATTTTTTATGTCTTATTTTAGAAGTTAGCAGAGAAAGCTTCGTCTGTACCCAGTAACTGAAAGGAGACAGTTTCTGGAATTGCACACTAATTGTAGAGCTCAAGTTTTTTGGTAGAACAGCCCAAAGGGAAGAAAGATTTTTATGTTCCATATACTTTGTCTGATCAAGGAATTCAGGGAAAATGCTGCTATAGAGAAGCTCAGAGCTGCCTTCCAGAAGGAATCCATAAACACTGAAGTCAGAGCCCCAGGCTGGCCCAGCGGGTCACACCCGACCCTTGCTGGGGAAGAAGTGGAATGTTGTTCAAAGCGACTTTTCTTGCACTTTCCTTCCATGAAGGCTGAGGAGGTAGCAAGCATTCTCCAAAGCCTCGGAAGGACTTTCACACAAATTATAAAAGGGTTTATAGTCTCTAAGTAAAATGTTTCCTAAGAGTCTAACTTTATCCACGGACAAGCTGTGAGAAATGGAGGATGAGCAATGATCGGGTGATCTCTCTGAAAGCATCAAAAGCCCCAGGTGAGCGATTTTTAGAGCAAATGCTATATATATACATTTCAGGCAGAAAGTTCTAGAAATTGGTCAAATAGGAAGCAAACTCCTGCTTCCTGACTCCATGTGAATAAAGCTGAACTATCAGAGCCCCCAGAGGTTTCCCAAAGGACTCCAGGGCAGGAGGACATGTCCTGGGCTTCTTCAGGCAGGGCACCCACCAGCATGCTCACAGAGGCCCCACCCAGCAGCCTCTTCCAGAACCCGCATCCTGTGGGTGAGGGTGGCCAGGAAGCTGACCCTCCAGCACTGCCAGCCTGTGCCCTAATCTCTTTGTGAAAAAGATCACCTTTTAGGGGCAGTGCTATTTCTGGAGGCTATCCCGGCGGTCAGCTCTCTCTGAATAGCTGGGGCAGGACTTCAGCAGGAGCAGCCAGGCTGGGCCCCGGGCAGGACACTACTTATTTGTCCTGTGGCTTTGGGCAGGCTATGTCCTGCTCCTCTGCATTTCCCCAGAGCAGTTCAGAAGGAACCTGGTAGCCAGCTCTGCTCTGTTACTGCAGCAGGAGAGGATCCCGACAGCCATGAACGCCCGCCAGGTACAGTGGCACATGCCTGTCATCCAGCAGCTCAGGAGGCTGAGGCAGGAGGATCATAAGTTCAGAGCCAGCCTCAGCAACTTAGCAAGGTTCTAGGAAACTTAGTGAGATGCTGTCTCAAAAAAAAAAAAAAAAAAAAAAAAAAAGTTAAAAAGGGTAGAGATATGGCCCAGCACCCCTGGGTTCAATCCCCAGTACCAAAATAAAAATTTAAAAAGCCAGGGTGCTCACTTCAACCCATGAAGAAGAAAGAGAAGATTCTGGTCAACGGAATAGGCTCGAAGAGGGCTTGGGAAAAATTAGTGATTACCTGGTTTATTAGGGAAAGAGGGCAGTCAGAAGCAGGGGTGTGCCCCTGAGCGTGCCCTTGAGCATAGATTAAAGAGAAGATGTCTGCTGGTCCTGTCAGGCAGAGTGCATGTGGGCTGTGGGAGGCAATCAGCCTCTGGATTCCCAAGCCTTAGGACCTGGTTAATTTAACCTTCAGGGGCTTCAACTTCGTTCTTTGCAGATGCAGGATGCCAAGAGAGTCAGAGGCCGCTTGGGCAAGGCCTGGCTCCTGCTTGTGAGAAACATGCTCACCTGTTCAGACCCAGAGAGCGGAGTGAGAGACAAAGGGGCAGAGAAAGCCAGACTGTGAGACAGCCTGTGAGATCCGGTGTCTGGGAGCAGGCACGTGGGGGGTTGCAATCAGCATTTTATCCCCTAAAGCACAGGACGATAGCCAAGGGTCCCTCCCGTCCTCGCTGGCTGAGAAGTGTGGGGTGTGCATATTCGCAACCTCACCCGGGTTTTGCTGTCTCCTATCAGGTCATGGAAAGAAATGTACCTTAGCTGTCCCCAGTCCTTGGTGCCCAGTCCTTGGTGGGCAGTGCCCAGGCGGTCCCTCTCACCTCCTGTTTGTCAGGGGCTCTCTCCTCCAGGGCCGATTCAGCCCCCTGCCTGCCCTCCTGCTGCTAAATGCTGGGATCTGAAAAGGGCCCGGGGCTTGCTGCGCCTCACAGCTCACAGCAGCTCTCCCCAGAGACCACCAAAGCTGCTGGCCAAGGCCATCGGGTCCAGTAACACCAGTTTGCCGGGCCCTCCCCCTCCTCCTTGCTTTGTTCTCCATCTAGGAAACCAGCCCTCGAGACGCCTCTTCAGCGCTCTTCTCTGGACAGGGACCGTGTTCCCTGGTGGCCGGCCACACTTGGCTCACACTCCGGGACCCTCAACTTGACGTTTAGGCTGACACTGGCCCTAGGTCTACGTGAGGTCCGGCTCGTGGACTGCCTCCTCAGGGACCGTGGCCAGGTTTGGGGGCTCCAGGATGACTCCCAGAGCCTCAAGGGAACCTCTGCTCCCCGGGGCTCAGAGACCCTTCCCCACAGCCCAGGGACTCCGCGTGACGCCCCTCCTGGGCCGGAGGGACCCAGGCTGCAGCCTTCCTCTCCAGGTTGGAGCGGGTTAAGCCAAAGGCCGAAAACCTCTTCCTCATCCGCTTCTACCAAGGAGGTTAGGAGTGGGCGGCAAACTTGAGGAAAATGAGAGAGAAAGTGAGTTCTTTTTTGACAGAACAGAGAAGAAGGATGTGCACAAGAGGAGATTTATTTCCTCAAGTAAACATAACCCAGAGTATTTTTCTTATGGGCCATATTCATTTACCAGTGCTGAGAAAATCATTTCCTATCATTGTCCCCACACCATAAGTCACATTCCGGACATCTTTATCAAGACCTGATAAGAATCAGGAAAAATGAGCCCGAGAGAGCCCAGATCCTCTGCTGCCAGAGTCTGGGAAGTCATAATCTTAATATGAATGGCTTAAATAGCCCCACTAACGAGCCCATTCTTAATTCCCTACAACAATGGCAGCTCACAGCTCTTCATCAAGCCCAGAAGGACTCCCGCAAGATGGTGAATGCTCCCAGCCCATTCTTGGATCAGCGCACGGATTTATTGGCTACTCTTCAAGGCATATCACTCTTAAAGTTTCTGTATTTTCTCCAGGGAGGAGGAGGGTGGGGGCACCTTCCACCGTGGACTCGGTCGGGATTCCAAAGTCTCTTCTCTTCTTTAGGCCGATGATGAATCTGCCCAGTCATCTGTAGGAGCGCCAGTCCCCCCTGTCCCTGAGCCCTCCAGATGAAGGACACGGCCTGTCCTCCAGATATTCTTGATCAAACACATTTCCGGCTTGGTGTGGTGGCGCACGCCTGTAATACCAGCAACTCAGGAGGCTGAGGCAGGAGGACCGCGAGTTCAAAGCCAGCCTCAGCAACTTAGCGAGGCCCTAAGCAATTTAGCAAGACCCTGTTTCCAAATTTTTTTTTTTAAAAGGGCTTAGCATGTAGCTTGGTAGTTTACTGCTCCTGGGCTCAATCCCTGATATCAAATATATACAAGGGGAAATTTGTTTATTTATATTTGTTATTTATTTATTTTTATTTACACACACACACACACACACACACACACACACACACACTGACTGCTTGTTTTCTGTGCTCAAGCGTCTTGTGAAATGAAAACTAATAATGCGGTGGTAGGGATGAGGCAGCACCGCGGGGAAGGACGGTCAGCTGCTCAGAGAGGCTTCCCTCCACCCTCAGGGGCTCTGCTGTCTTCAACAGGCTTGGAGGAGGGGCCTTCCATTCTCTGACCCAGGATTTTCCAAAATTCTAAAGATCAAGACAAGGTAATCTGGTAAAGGCAGCGTTTGCTGTTAGTTCACAGAGAGATTAAATATAAAATCCACGACGTTCCTGCCGTGCATTCCTGCCCGGACCATGGGGAGCCCCAGGGTCTCTCCTTCTCGGGTTTCCCACTAGGCAACGGGCTCAAGGCTGCCTGGGCACTGTGGGGGGGCACCCTCTATGCCCAGGTGTTAAGTGTGGCTTGGAGGAGACGCTCTGGTCCCCAGGCCCGCCCCTCCACGGTCAGGGCCTCCAGCTCTTCCTTGGGTGCTGCTGTCCATCTTGCCTCTATCACAAGCAGCTGAGCAGGAGGAAAGGCTGCTTCCGGTGCGTACACGATTCACCCCTCGGAGACTCACCAGCATCAACAGGGACTGTGTGGTCCACGGGGAGCCACCCGGATCCAGGTCCAAAGATCTGGACGGGTGCGGCCCAGGTGCCTGCACCTTACAACTCCCAGGAGATTCTGCCACACTGCAGAGAGGAGCCCCCAGCCCTGAGTGGCCCTGAGACCTCCACCTCCAGGCACTGGTTGACTTGGGCTTGGCGGGCATGTGCCTAGGACTCCGGAAGGCCCCCAGGCTCCTGTGGCAGAGGTTGTCAGGGAGCCCAGGCTCCGATCTTCTCAGCGATGCCACAGGCAAATGTGATGTCAGGAGGGCTGCCTCGCTGGTCCTAGGACACAAGGGACAGCAGGGCCTGGACCCCTGAGTTCTTCCTTCTCCCTCCAAGCTCCCAACACTGTGCCCACTGACACCCACGTCCCCAGAAAGATGGCCTTCCTGGAGACCTTGAGCTTCATCCATGAGCCGCTGTCTTTGATGTGTTAATCGGATCCAGATTTTATGGGAACTAGTGCTTATTTTGAGGGAGTCTCCCCAAAATTTCAGAAAAGCGAATAACAAATAAGGGACAGACCCTTAGGTTTGGAGGCCCACTTGTGGCTTTCCTAGGTCCCAATAAAGAGGGTCCTGCTGCTCCCAGGTGGGCTTGCTTAGATTCCCGGCACCCTTGAGAAGCCCGGGTGTTCAGGGCGTCTGAGCCACAGCCACCTCCCCCAGCTCTGGGTCGGTTCTCGACCTCAGCGTACACTGGGAACTATTTCCTCCCGACTTGCAAGCTCAGGAAGGCTCCAGAGATAAGGTCATCCATCCTCACAGAGGGTGCGCCCAGCTGGGCGCGAGGCCCCGGCTTGATATATGGAGTGCGTTTTGCCAGCACCGTGACAGTCATTAGAAATGGGCCCTGGGTGTCATTACCCCAGAGTCCTCCTGGTGAAGTATGTGTCCTCTGAGGAGCAGAAAGCATTAGCGCGCCCCGAGCCGAATTGGTCAGCTGAAAATACTGGAGTGCTTTATCCTTGGAAGGAAATAAAGCCATTTATTAGAGGACAGAAGTTCAGGATAATAGTTAAAGCAACCTGACATTTCCATAAATTAACGAAATGTGATGGTTGGCCTAATTCAACGTGTGAAAGCAGGGGTCTCTCCTCCCTGGAGTTCAGAGGAGACTTGGGAGCAGTGGGAAAAGTCAGGGGCCCACGGTCCAGGGGCTGGCGGTGAGCACGCGCCTGCTCACAGGCTCGCTCCGTCACTCACAGTCTGGGGACTTGGCTTGGGTCCTGCCTGTTTCAGTGCCCTTTTCCTACCCGTGATTCAGAGCACCCAGCCCCTGTGCATACACCTGGAGCCTAACTATGCTCCCTCCAGCCTCCTCTCCCTTTTAAACTGTGAGCCCTGGGGAGCAGACCTCTCTGGGGGAGTCCTCCAGTTCCCAGTGGTCAGCACAGGCTGGAGCCCAGGGGCTGAATGAACGCCCGCCAGAGCCCAGTGAGACCCTCTCACTCAGCAGCCTGCTCACAGACGCCTGCTGGAGCCTGGGATGGTCAGTCTCGGGCCCTCCTGCAGGTCCTGGGAGACGCCCTACGTCCCTGGGACCGTTTCCTTCCTTACTCTGCAAGAAGCCAGTGCCGGCCGACACCCTGGAGGACAGGGTGAGATGCACCTTTTAGGCATTGGTGCCCACCTCGTCCCCAGCAGGCCTCCCAGAGCCAGCCTTTATCATCCTGCCCACGATCAGCTCATAAAAGATGGAAGGTCGACTGACCACACGGATTCAAAGCAGGTCGCCCTTCCTCGTCTGTGTCTGGAGCTCACGGGAAACACTTTGCCAGGAGCAGAGTTTAAGTTGGGGTGACAGGGGCACCTAATGTCCTCGCCTGGATGAATGAAATCTACAGTACCAGGAGCCCACAGCTCGGCGGGGCAGAGGGGAGCACGACCAAAAGCCAACAGTACGCGGACCCAGCAGGAATGAGAGGTGACAACGGGGACACCTTCCAGCAGCCCAAAGGCAATTACGCCGGGGTCCTGCACCTCTGTGTAATTAGGGCAAGACAGCCAGCGCGGCTGGGTGCAAACACGCCGCTTAACTGAGTGATCACAACAAGATTAATGAGGCCGACAGGGAGAAAGGACTCCATTGCTCCCTTTGGGCATCGGAACCACTGGGTGCTGAATTAGTCAGGGCCTGTGTTGGTGAGCACGTGGCATCATGCCAACCAAGGCTGCCCAGCAGCCGGGCCCTCAGCATTTGCCCCTTGTCCCCAGGCCACCTGGGCACTCTGCTGGCTCCGGTCCTGGGTGAATTTGCCTAGGATGCGGGATCTGCCTTGGTCCCCAGCCCCAGGACTTGTTCCCAGGAAGAGGGCAAGAGAAGAACTCTGGCCCCGTGTGCTCTGAGCCCCAAGATCCTGCAAGACCCTAAGTACGCCTCCCACCATGAACCTAATCTCCCAAGACTCGGGTGCTGGTGAGCAGAAGGATCCCGGATGAACTTGAGTGGAACCGGGGCAGCAGGACCCTTCACGGTTCCAGCTTACGTAGGAACGTGACTTCTGACACCCAGGTGGCGTGCAAGGCCTGAGATTCATGTTTTCTCCATCATCCCTAAATGGTCCCCTGGAACCAACAGTTTTCCTGGGTGGTTGTCCCCAAGCCTGGGTGTCTACCTGGGGTGCTGAGAGACAGTGGGTGGACATTAAGGTGCTTCGTGGACATGCAGAGACCCCAGGAGTGCAGCATCTTGCCATGAGAAGCTGTTGCCTCTTCCTGCCACCCTCTCCACCGTCACGGAGGACTCTGAGTCGGGGCTGGTTCCTCGGACGTCCTTCCCACTCGGCTTACCTCCTGGCTGGACAGGGCGCCAGCAGCAGGCTGAGAAGCACCAGGACGCGATGACGTCCGTCTTCTCAATTCCTGGTTATTTTTATAGTTCATTTTGCTTAACACTGTTTACGACTGAAATTTTGTTTTCCCCAAAGGAGTTTGTGAATGAGAAAAGAGTGACTTACATAAAACATAAACTACCTGGCAGCCCCCGTGATGGGGAGAGACTGACAGCTTGAAAGTCACAGTCCTGGGTCAGAGCACTTGACACCTGGCTGGGTGTCGTCGTCCTTGGTGGCCCACAGAAATGCCAGGTGCATGTGCAAGGGCAGTGGACGAGGGTGCCCAGAGACCCTGACCGCCACCCTCCCCGTCTCTGCTGACTGGGCGCCTGCGTGCATCTGCTCAAGAGAGAGAGCTGCTGCTGCTGACGCTGATCTTGGGCAGCTTCTCTGGGCACAGGCATGGACATTGGTTGTGGTATTTGGACCCAGATGTCCCTCTGGGAGAAGGGGGCTGCTACTGGGGGATTCCAGGCGATAACTACTGGGGAGCTGTTCTAACCTGTGTCCTCCAAGGCCACAGAGGCCAGTGGGGAGCAACGTGAGCACGTGGCTCTGGAGTCCGAGTGCCTTCAGTTCTGACATGTGACCTTGAACTTGCGCAGTCGCCTTGGACTCCCGTGTCTGAGGATGGGGTGAACCACTCAACAGGCAGCATCGCTGCAGGAGAAACACTACCCAGTGAAGAGCAGCCCTACTGAGTGCCAGGGTCACTCCGGGTGGTTTCTGCAGTAGGAGTTCAGGAGGCTCCTCCCTCCCCAGGCCATCCTCTCTTGATGGGCACCCAGAGCTGGACCACCACCAGGCAGGACCACGGCTCCCTGGCCCACCCACACCCTGCAACAGGAGCCGCCACCCCCACGGGCCCCGCCAGGTCTCCCTGTGTGTGCTCAGCTGCCAAGTCTCTGCGGCAGGGTCCCTTCCCAGCGCACTCGGCGGGGTCTGATCTTCAGATGTGTCGCCGCCGTCACCTGCCATTTGAAGTGGAGTCAGCCATTAGAAGCTTCTCTGTTTCTATAAATATTTAAACCACCAATACTTGGTAATCACCTCGGTATAAAATTAGGACGGATCAGAGGATGTTGATTCACCCTGGTTATTAAGGAGGCAGCTTGATCTCTAGCGGAAGCGCTTCCTGCCAGGAGAGATGACATGTGAGCCAGCAGAGAGAGTTCTCCAAGTGAACCTCCCACAAACCCTGTCCTCCTCTGCAGCAGAACTTCCGGCAGCTTCAGCAGCAACTCTGGGCCATTTCCGGTCCCCCCTGGGCTCCCTCCTCTCACTCCACCCTCAAGGTGCCCTTGAGAAAGCAGAAACGCCAGGTGACCCTGACGGCCAGTCGTGGGCTTGGGTTTGTCTGAAATTATAGTCACTTCTTTCTGGTCAGGATGTGGGATCTAAAAAGCAAAAATCAGGGGATGATGCTTCATGGAAAAGATCCAGCTCGGACCCCAGGTCAGCACAGCAGACCGCCCCCATCTGGACTTGCCCTCCAGTCTCTCCCCGTGACAGGCACCACTGATCCATCATGGCACTGCTTCCCAGGATCCAGATTAGGCCAGTCTTTCCAGGACCCGTCCAGGCGGTTACTCAGGTAACGGTGCCCAGCGAGACCTTCTCTTCCCAGAGCTGGGCTAGGCTTTGTTCACTGGAATAGGAACTTTTCCCCTGTGATGAAGAGATTGCTCCTATGACCCTGGAGCTCAACCTTGCCATCAACCTTGATCTCCAGTGAGTCTGCCCGGTGGGTGACCAACCCCAGCTGGACCTACTTGCTCACGAGGGAGCTGCCAGATGAAGACAGTGACAGGGTTCCCCAGAAGAGGGGCATCCTCACCGAGGGCCAGTGCCCCCAAGGTTTTAGCCTGTGTCCACTCACCACCGCTCGCTGGTCTGAAGCAACCCTGGCCCTCTTGGGGAGGATGCTGGGCGAGAGCTGGGTGGGAAGGCTGTGTGGCCCTGGGCTCTGGTCTCATGGGAGAGCCCCTGCAGCCCCTCCTGCCACTGGGAGAAGAGGGAAGAGTGGGTGTGGCGTCTGCAGCCATTGAAGGAGCTTAGTCACATGTCCCCAGATCAGGATTCATGCACACGGCAGGGACCCTCTGTTCTGAAGCACAGGCCGTGGAGACAGGAGGTGGGTTCTGCTCGCCGCCTGCGGCCTGGGCCTCCACACACCTTGTTGGGCAGCGAAGGCCTCACGGGGCATCTGTGATGCTCTCAGCGGGCAGCACCTGAGACCTGGACGCCGGCTGGGCCCCCAGGGGAAGGCCCCGTGGCTGCAGCCCATCTGCCTGGTGGATGAGGTGGCACCCAGGTCTGTCAACTGTGTTGGAGGCTTCTCAAGTGCCAGCGGCTTGATGACCTTCAACGACCTTCGTCGGGTCTTATCTTTGTCCACTGAGGCTGCAAGAGTAAATACCGCGGACTGGGCAGCTTCGACCACGGACATTATCTCCCACAGTCTGAGGCTGGGAGTCCAAGGTCAAGGTGCTGGACAATTTGGATCTTGGTGAGGGCTTTCTCCTGGGCTTCCAGGCCCTCCCTCATGCACACCATCACAGGGTGCAGGGAGGAGCCCGTCTCTTCCTCTTTGTACACACAATCATCCTGTCCGGCTCAGTCATGATCTTATCTAAATCTAATTATCTCCCCAAGGCCCATTGCCAACACCACTATCCTGGGGACCGGGACCTCGACATACGAAGAGGGGACAAGACGGTCAGTCCAAACTGTGCTTCGTCCCTACCTTCAGAGACCACTGGATTTACTGGGTGCTGGAGGGAGTGGGCCCCTCTGGAATGGTGCAGCACGTCAGAAGTCCTGGTTTTGTCGGTCAGGTGTGGCCGGGAGTCAGGAGTTTTAAACCTGCTCCAGGCAGCTCTGACTGCAGCCAGGTGATCAGACCCAGAAAAACCGCCCCTCCCCATACCTGCATGTCCTGGTCCTCCCAGGGGACCCATCACTGGGAGAGTGGCACAGGTTCTGGTGACCTGTCTACCCCCACTAGTGGTGGGGGCTGTGCTGGACGCCCACATGTCCCCAGGCCCTCTCCTGGTTCTCCTGGGTGGGGCCTGTGCTGCAGGCTTGGTGGCAGTGGACTGCTCTGCATGGCTTTCCCAGGTCCTCAGGGGAGCAGCGTTGTGAGCCTGTGTGATCTCAACAGCTCAGGCAGGGGCTGCTGTCCCCTGCTGGCCCGGGGAGCCCCTGACCTGAGAGTGAAGCCACTCCACCTGCACAGCCCTATCCTGGCTGAGCGGCTGGCGGCTGGCTGCCCCCCAGGACGGCAGGCCTCTGACCAAGCACCAGGGCTGCCTCCCAGTGAAGCGACAGAATCGCCACGTGAGCCCAGGTTGCAGCGACAGAATTGCCAAGTGAGTGGTTTCCAGTTCATTTCTCTGCATTACCCGGGTCTGTGGGTAAACAGAAAAGCAATAAAGGCTCTTGGTGGTGCTTAATTGGCATTAGCTGTGTTTTAATTAGTAAAAGAAAGAGAAGGAGGGAGTCGGAGGAAAGTGCTACCTCCTGCCAGGGCCCGTACATGCTTGAGGGGGGGAGCACAGACCCGGGCTCTGTGCGTTGAACCGCCCATTGAGATGATTCATTCACAGTCAGCATCTCCTCTGGATCTCAGTCAGGGGCCCCAGGTTAACATCTCCGTGTAGGAAGAGCATTTGTTCGCTGAGTGGATGCTGAGACCCTGTTGCTTAGCACCATCCAACAGTCTGTGGGGAGAGGCGATTTCAGACATGGTCTTAGATTGAGAGATGGGCAGAGTGTGGAGGGACAATCCTGGATTCCAAGCAGGGACAGAACAGCTTGAATCCCAAACCCACCTCCAGGCAGTTGTGAATCTGGGACAAATGACTCCTTGTGTCTTGGTCAATTTTCTGTTGCTGTAACAAAATGCCTGAGACTGAGATTTGATAAAGAATAGAGTTTTATTTAGCTCATAGATCCAAGGTCCCAGAAGTCCAACAGCATGCGTCTAGCACCTGCCTGGCCTCTGGTAAAGGGTCTCCTTCCTGCATTATAACATGGTCCAGGGGCAAGCGCAGAGGGACCTCCCACCCAGCCACCTCTACAAGGTCCCAGCCCCCACCGCTGTGAACACAGGACTTTGAGGATCACGCTTCCTCATGTGAAGTGTGGGAGACACAGCTGACCCCAGCACCTTGCCTGCGGGCCTCCTGAGTGGGCCTACTGGACCTGACTGTGGGGGCAGGTGGGGTCATGGTGCAGGGGGAGGGAACAAGCCCCACAGAACCTGTGTGGGCTGAAGTTGGACGGTGGACACGAATCCAGCTCTTCTCTCCCGGAGGCCTCCCGTCCCCCCAGCCTGGCCTGCAGAGGGCCTGTGGCCTCCCCCTGAGCTCCCCTCCTCTCCGCACGCAGCACCAGACAGAGGTGCTGTCTTCCATCTCAGTTTCTCTAATGTCAACCAGGCCACCTGGGGACAACTCCTGGTCCTCATTGTGGCTTCCCAGGCACCTCCTGCCCACCTCGCACCCCTGGGGACCCCAGCCGAGTTCAGAGGCAGGTAAAGGCTCAGAAGGAGAAGCAGGGAAGGGCGTCCCAGACCAGGGAACAGCAGGGCAGAGGGCAGAGGTAGGAGGGCGGTTCCGAGTGAGTGCCGAGCAGGACCAGGGCCCCCCACCCCGTTCGGGGGACGAAGAGCTAAGGACCAAGGCTCTAAGGCTGGACAGCATTCCCTCAGAACAGTGGTGCTGGACAATGGCCCCCAGGACACAGGCTCCAGGGCACACAGAGCTGCCTTACATGGGAAAGGCTCCTGGCAGACGTGGGCATGTGCAGAGGGAGGGTCCTGAGGAGGAGACTGCACGGGGTTACTCAGGGTCCACGGGAGCACAGAGGCAGAGGGAGGCCTGGCCCACACAGAGCAGAGGGCAAGGTGAAGGGAAGGTGGAGGTGGAGGCTGCAGGGCTCAGGCAGCCAGGGTGGGCCAGGAGGCACGGGAGTGGAAGACCCAGGAAGTTTTCTCTCCTGGTGGCACTGGGGAAAGTGTGGCTACCAATATCCTGATTTGGGAATTCAGCCCTCCAGAACTGTGGGAGGAGACATTTCTGTTTTCTTAAGTGGCACTGTTTTTTGGTAATTTGCTCCAGCAGCCCCAGGACTCTCCTACAGGTGATGGGAAGTGGACGATCTGTAGTGGGAGGGTTTTAGCAGCTGGAAAATTCCCTGGGAGCAGGCCATGCCAGTTCTGGAAGCAGAGAGCCTAGGACCCGGGGGCTCCCGACCTGCGTCAGACTCTCCTCAGCAAAGTCTAAGCAGGAGAAACAGAGGTGAGGCTGCGGAGGCAGGAGGGCCAGGTGCCCCCAGGGCTGAGGTGGGAGGGCCCAGTGGCCAGTCTGCAAGGGTGAGCAACTGGGACCAGAGAGCCACGGAGGTGCCTCTGAGGCAGAGGGGCAGAGGGACAGGGACATGAGCTGGCAGCAGGCAGGGCCACCAGGATCACTGTGCAGAATCCTCAGGGTCACTGCCTGGCCACGTGAGGCCGCCCCTGGGCCCCTGAGCACCCGCACAGCAGTTCCTAGGAGAAGCCCAGCCTCTGGCACACACTCCACCTTCTCCCTCCAGACACCCGGAGTCACTGTGCTGCTGGGTGTCAAGGCTCCTTCCACTGTGGGCCCCCAAGCGCAGGCCTGAGCCGGGCAGCTGAGAATCATCTGTGCAGGAAGACGGGCTCCAGAGAGGCTCCGACTTCCAGATGGTGACTGTCCAGAGCCACGGCGGATTCCACCAACGGCACACACACGTTTGTTATTCCTCTGTTGATTCCATTCAGCAAGGGTCCATTCATTCATTATTCATTCCTTCACCTGCTCGTGCATTCGTTCAGTGAACACTGGCCCACGGGGCTTGCTGAGGACAGAGCAGGGGACAGGAGCAGGGCCCTCCTGCTCCAGAGCTGCGTGGCCCAGGTGGAGGTTTCCAGATCTTGATTCTATCACCAAGTCGACCAGCTCACTCTCTTCCCCATCCAGCATCCAATCACCTGAAAATGTGACCAGAATAGCTCAGTGACTCCGTCAAAGCCACCAACAGCAACGCTGCCCGGCCCTGCTGCCGACAGAGGCCCCAGCAAGGCAGAGAGCCAGCTGCCTGGGGAGTGCCCTGCACCCGCGCCTGGAGTTCTCTTGCAAGCATCACTCGACTGTTTTGTTCATAGTGTCCTGGGAATTGGCTTTGTCCCTCTTGTCCCCAGCGACTAAGCTGATGAAGTTTTCTTCCTAACTCAGCCCGTTCCCGACTGTGGAAGATGGCCCAGGCGGGTGGCGAGACTCTCTGCTTTGTCCCCAGTTAGCTGTGCAATGGAAACAGCCAGTTTGTCTCTCACTCAGTTAGCTCACTGGGGACGCGGGTGACAACTTCTTCCCAGGGTTGTGGCCGGAGCCCCAGGCGCACTTGCTCGGGAAGGCGCGGGTTTCTAAGGGCCCTCTGCACTGCTGGTTTCTGAAAGCTGCCCTCCCGCCACCGCGGGTCAGATGCTCTCCTGTGACGCAGGGCACTCTACCTGTGGCCGGTGTCCCATCTGGAGCCGAGCAGGTTGTTTGCCTATGTTTGTGTCTGGGTCTCTGCCTAGACCATCAAGTCTAATGAGAGGTCTGCCCACAGCGCTCGGCGCTCTCGGGACGCATAGAATGCTGTTGCGTGACCTCACGGCTGCATCCACGCATTAGGAACAGTGTGTGCACTCGTTTCTGTGAAACAGCTAAAAAATCAGATTCTGAGTCCCAGATGCAAGACAAAAGCCAGACCTGGCTTTGCAGATGGCGGCTTCTCCCGCCTCGTAACCCACCAGAGGGGAAGGAGCTACTTGCTTCAAACCGAGGCCACAGAGCTGAGCACACGCAGCCCAGGACCCATGGTGACAAGCTGGCGGTGGGCAAGAAGGGGTCACTCTGTGCATACCAGGACGAAACACACAGCCAGCGCCCCCCTGGCCTCCCACGAGTTCCACGCTGCGGGCCAGAACCAGGGACCTTCCATGACTCAGGGAGGGGATAAGAAGCCCAGGAGTGACCCTCTCCCGTGGATTTCAAAACACTGAGCCAGAAGTATGCTTTTCTGATGGCCCCTGATGAAGAAAGGGTTCCAAGATAGCACTCGCTGTCCTCCGACTCCCTTTCTGATGAGCAATAAAATGTTTGATTTTCTTCTAATAGATTTGTCATTTTACTTCAAGTATCCACTACTGTTGACCCATGGAACCTCAATTTCAAAGCCATTAAAATCTAATTTTCCACACTGTGCCCCCAAGAGATTGACTAACTTTCAAAGAATAATTCATTTTCTTTAAGGAAAAAAAAAAAAAACGCATATCTCTATATTTTCTTTTTTATTCTCTAAAATAAGTCAGAGAGCATTGAGGTCAGAGCCAGTCATCACCCTCCCCGGTGTCTGTCTTGCAAAAGAACACAGTGCTTCTCTGACAAGGTAAGCCCTGGCCACTGTGAGGGAAGGCTGTGTTTACGCGGGGAACTGCCACTTACCCACGTGTCATCGAAGCGCACTGTCAGGTTCCACCATCCAGAAAGCAGGACAGGAGACTCAAGGTTATCTGCTTTAGAAAACAACAGACGTGTCAGTCACTAAGAAGGAAAAGGCTTCTGAGAGGAGAGTGTCTTCCTGCAGATTCCTGGGCGTCCAAGACCTCTGAAGTGTGTGTGTGTGTGTGTGTGTGTGTGTTTCCTAAAACGTCACACTAAACCTCCCACCTGAGATGGGAACGCCTGATGAGAGGCACTCGGGCAGGTGTCCATGACCCGCGCTCAGAGGCCCAGGCGATCGCTGGGGATCACATGGACACTATTGCACAGGGGCCCCTGAACTTACTCCTTTGGAAACACACACAGGGTGGGTCCTGGGACTGCCCAAAGGACATCAGGGGACAAATCGGGGCAATGCAAGTCTGCTTTGGAGTTAGCAGTGCGGCCCCAGGTTAGTTTCCTGGCTCGGGTCCTTCTGTTGGGTCCCATGACATGTCAACATCGGGGGCAGCTGGAGTGAAGGAAGGTGTGTTCCGTGCGTTCAGAGGCTGGAAGGCAGGAGAATGTGCCTAGGTCGGCGGGGACGTGAGCCTCGTTCTACAGCTGCCCTGGCTTCTTCCCATCACCCGGCTGCCTGTGCACCCTGACTCCCGAGAAGACTCTGCCCTGCCTTGAGGAGTCAGCAAAGTCACACTGGAGCCTGGACCGGGTCGTGACAGCAGCCTGGACTGCATTTGATCGCACCCGTTGTACGCTGGTTGGACCTCGGAGCTGCCCAGCCGTTCTTACCGTCTCCTGCAGACCAGCTACCTCCAATGAGCACGCCATCCCATGGTTTCCAGAAGCCTAATTCAAAAGGGCCAACCGCCAGTAGATGAAGAGTCTCAGCTTGGTGGCCTGGTGCTGTAAAGGAGGGTCGAGGAGTTCCACCGTGATCAGAGAGATAATGGGAGGGAACAAACCAGACTCAGAATCTCTGTCCCTTGGGGAAGGGACACTCACAGCAAGAGGTTGAAACCTGCCGGAATTCCATTCGTGACTCTCAGAGGACACATTTCCCAAAATCTTGGTATATCTGTGTGGATTTGAAATGGGACAAATACATCCAAAGAGTCGCACTGACCTTGGGAGTCCCCCAGAGACAAGTTCTTGGTCTCTTGGTCCTTCATTTTGTGTAGACTCCAGTAGGTCAGTTCCCCTGGAGCTGCAGGAAGTCCCCTCAGGCTCTCTGGCTCCTGAGAGCGGCCACAGGGTACCCAGGGAGGGCTAGGAGGTGAGGACCCTGCAGGGGGGGAGGGGCTCCCAACCCTGGTTCCATGGAGCCCTCACTGGGCAGCTGACAAGCGAGCCCTCCCCGTGATGTCCCCTCACATCAACATGGACAAGAAGAGCATTATCCCACCCAGCGGTTGTGAGGGTTAAAGGTGACTGTGTGCCCACCTGGGCCCCAGCATGCAGCAGACATGGGTGGTGACGTGCTTGGTGAGTGGGGAGGTCACCATTATTCCTTGTGATCTGGAAGAAGCAGCAGGGATCCGGCTGAAGTCAAGGTCTCCCTCACAGCCAGCTCCAGGCAGGGCCCTGAGCAGGAGAATCGGAGCTCTAAAGCCACCCAGCAGTGACGTGCTCCTGCACCAAGGGAGCAAGCAGAGGGAGGGAGAACCGTGAAGGGCAAAGGAGCCAAGAACAACCGCAGCAGCAGGGGCCCGGCAGCGCCTCCTGCAGGAACGTGAGCGAATCACTCTGCAGGGCGCAGGGTCCCTCCCAGGGCGAGTCTGCAGGACCACCAGCACCCTCCTCCGTCTCTGCTGCTGCTGCTGCAGGCACTCAGCCCCTCTCAGAGCACCCCCAGCCTTCACTGGGAGACGTGGAGGACCTCAGTGGTGTTTGAGGTGTATGATCCTCCTCCTCAGAAGGATTTCGGGAGGTTTGATCTAATAAAACACAAAAACAAGACAACTCAGCGTGAAGGTGTGGGAGAATGCTTTGAAGTTGCTCAGGGAGGCTTCCCGGAAGCACTTAGGCGGACGCTGCATGCCCACACCTGCACGCCTTGGCATGACGTCGGGCATGACGGTGCTCCCGTGGAGAATGGCAGCGGTGCTTCGGGGGCTGGTGATTTCCATGCATCAGTTCTTGACTCCCCACCAGACGCTCTCTTCTCATTTCACAGACGCAAGCAGGCAACTTGGTGGGGCGGGGAGGTTGCTCAAGGTCACATCACTCAGTGTGCAGAGCTGGGACTCAAACCAGACAGCCAGCTCGTCCCCAGCCCCAGCCCCTGTGCTGTCCTATGAGCCATGAACGCACAAGGTCTTGCCTTAGCATCTGTCTTCGCACACAGATGATACTCAATAAATGCTCTTATTGCTGTGATGCCATTATCGAGCTCCTGGTGACTTTGTTTTGCTCAGGTCCCCTCGGGGGCATGCATTCGGGAGGGGCCGCAGGCAGAGCCTGGGACCAGGGCCCCTCTTATCACAGCTGAACTCTTAGAAATGTGCATCACGCCGAGTCTGCAGGATTGCGCCTCCAACCAAGTTGGAAATTTAAATTCTCATTAAGCAGAAGAGTCTGTTCCACACTTATTTCATCTGGGTGAGAGGGGCTGGAGAGGGGGCTGGAGAGCGCGCAATCAGGCGGAATGTGCTCTAGAGGCTCCGGAGGCAGACGAGGAGGAGGCAGCTGCAGCCGGATGGCTCCCTGGGTCTCAGTCCCCTCCTTCAAGACCATCTGCCTTCCCAGAAAGACACCCTTCCTGACCAGTTCACAAAGCTGCTCCCATCTTACACACACACACAATCTTCTCCCAAAGGAAGATTCCCACGTGTAATCAATGTCTCCATGCGTCCAAGTCCATCTGCGTGGATCAGCTAGGGAATCTAAATCTGGTCTGAGGAAATCCCCAGAGCCCGGGATGTCTGAGCGTGGGCAGGTGCCTGTGTTCACGTGCCCGCGCATCCCAGGCCTTCACCTGAGACACCGTCAAGAGCCCTGATTCGCTACTTATTGGGCGGTGGCATCTCTTTCAGCTGGAAGGTGAGACTTCAGGGACCTGCCCGGCTGCTCCAGTGCCAGACAGCCCCGGGCACCATGAGCAGGGTCTCACACACAGGGCGGCCCCATTTCTGCCTTGTCCCACGTGCCAACACAGCCACAGGGTGTGCCCTGGCAGCTCTGCTTTCTGCTGCCCACGGATGAACCTCCGGCCTATCCTCAGGCTCCCCTGTCCGCAGCTTCTCCTTGGTCTCTCTCCATGCCCAGGCTGCTGTTCGCCATCTCATGGGCCGGGCCCGTCACCCAACGCCACATCGTCTGGCCACTCTGCTCCCTTGGAATCCAACTCTGAAATCCCCTGGCCTCATGACCTGCACAGCACCTAGCGCCTCCAGGACAGAATGACTTCATCCTGCCCCTTCAACGCAGGCTCCCTCCTCTTTCCAATAGGTATCTGAACCCTCCAGGGTGAGAACCCCTTCAACAGAGGAGCAGAGGGCCAGAGTGGCCTGGACCTAGAGTCAAGTCCAAGGGCCTCTGGGCTGACTCTCCTCTAACACCACCCAGTCATTGACAGGAGGTCCAGGTAGCAGAGTCCAGAGGAGCTGGCCAGCAGGAAAGAGGAGTTTGTCTGTATTCCTGAGTTCTGGGGTGCATTAAGGGCAATGGTTAATGACATGCGAGTGTATTAGTCTGTCTGTGCTGCAACAACAAAACACCCGAGACTAGGTAAATTGTTAAGTGATGCTGGACTCTGGGAAGATGGTGTTTGGAGAAGACTGCTCTCCGTTTCCACGCCAGAGCCTTGCTGCTGGTCCTCCTGAGCAGGAAGGCTGTGTCCTCCTGTGGTGGGCAGGACAAGAGCACACTGTCCTCTGCCTGTAGCCCTTGCATGGGGATACTGATGCCACTCACAGAGCACAGCCCCCATGACTCCACCCGTCGAGGACTCCGCCTCCGGATCCCACGACACTGAGCAGAATATGAGTTTTGGAGGGGAACGCCATCCTTCAATGGTGTCAGGGACATCACCCTCATGGACCATGAACCCAGTTAAAGGGCACACAGATGTCAGCACACCCCAGAGGCTGCTCTCTGTGCCCAGATCCTCTGCACTGACTTCACTGTGCTTTTCGGGGCTCACCCCCAGGCCCAGTTGGAACAGCAGAGGGGAAAAGCAAAGGCCCTGGGGGAATAAGCCCATGGTGGCCTGCTGACCCCGGTCCTCACTGCACAGATGTGTCCTGAGACCCTGACCCAGCTGACCAGCGGGTGGCTCCAGTGTGGCCAGAAAGAGGTGGTCACCACTGCACTCAGGACTCAGGTTCTTCCCACCACTTGGGCTGCCACAGCGATGCCCAGGGGACACCAAGGACCTGGGTCAGGGAGCACCACACTGCCAGGCCAGCAGGGAGGGTGGGTCCCCTGCCTGGGTCAAGTCCTCCTCCCACCACCTCCTGCCAAAAGGCAAGATCCGCTGCCTTCTCTCTCCAGGGGTGATTTGTATTCCATCACAACCGCCGGCTCCAAACGAAGATTCCGCTTAATATTTTTAGTAATGATAACACTTTGTAGGACAAGTGCTTTTAGAACTCCGGGTTGGAGGATGTGGAGTGGCATTTCAACACGGAGATGTTACACAGGATTCACTGGAGCCTGGTAAATGTCAAACACTTTATCCGCTGGTAAAGTGGCATGTTAGACGTATTTTCCCCCAAACCTGATTAAAACAGAAAGTGCCTTTTGCATATTCGTTTCCGTTTTATATTATGTTAACTAAGCGGGAAAGAAACAAAGAGAGGCTGGTGAGGGGGCGGGGAGGCGCGGAGCCCAGGGCTGGAGGCCGTGGCTTATGTGTGAGGGCCAAGGATGAGACCTGTCGCTCAGAGGCCCATGAGGGCCAGCGCTCCTAGAGCAGAGAACACTGCTGCGGATGGGTGGATGCTGGGGAAACGTGCTCCGCGGGCAGCTGGACTGAGCTCGGGGTGACCAGCACGTCTCTGTCTGCAACAAGAAAAGCCCTCCGGGAAGACAAGTGTTTGGGGTGTAGCGAACCCACCCACCCTCGGGTGGCATCTGCATGTCTTCCACTCCCGTCCAGCGGCTGAGCGCTCCTGACAGGCTGCACCCCGACCACCCGAACAATAAAACACCAGGCCAAGTTGAGCCGGGGCTGGAGCCCTGGGGAGGACGCAGAGATCCAGGGGCCAGGCCGCGGAGAGGGAGCACTGCGCACGCGTGTACGCGAGGACCGCCGGCCAGCTGCTCAGATCCCCCCTGCACCCGAGTGCGCCCTACACCTGCTCCCCATGCAGGCTTCTCTCTGATGTGACTTCAGTACCCGGAGTGACATCAGTAGGGTGAGCCACAACAACTGTCCAGGAGGCCTGTGGTCAATGACGGTTTTTAGAGTCCATCTGCTGTCACGGGGGAGGGCTGCTCAGAAAGATAAGGCGCACGCGCGCTCACACCCATGCACACCGCATACCCCCTCTGCACACGCGACGACGACATGCTCACATCACAACATACAACGTGCTAGCGTTTTGTCCACTCGGGGGAGCGTTCTCTGGGTGAGGCAGCTGCCCTCCCGCAGGCCGCTCCGCAAGGGCTGGGGCAGAGCGCTCCTGGTCCCGTGCGCGGGCCGGCCATTCAGCGACACAGGACGTTAGGAAAACAGCAGTTGTCAGTATAATTCTTTCAGCTGCCAACGCAGGGGGAGAGGGGAAGAGGCAGCCAGCTGGAATTATGCAAACGGCGAGGTCCCTGTGCCGAGTGGAAAGGCACGTTTTGTGATGTTTGCAAGGTTTCCATCATATTAATGTGCCTTCCGAGCATCCTCCTAGGAAATTGGGCATTTTTCCGCCCTGCGATTTTTGATGTGGAAATTGCCCATTGCTCTCGTGTCACATTACGCGGGAGAATGATATGCAAGGTTACAACTCGCTATAATCGGGAGGAGATAGTCATGAGCAGAGCGCACGAGGACTCCTTTTGAATTGGAGAACCACAGTTCTGAGTTTATGGGGCCGACTGAATCTTTCTAAATGGGCTTTTGAATTTAACTTAAAAATGAGAGTCCTCTCGCACACAGTCTGAATACACAGGGCTGATTAACTCAAAGTGGCTGTCGCTGGGGCCGTTGCTCCTGCGCTGACTTGAGGCCTTTGGCGAAGTCGGTGCTGGATTACTTTCCTCCCCTCTGGCGTTTCGCAGTTTGTTCCTTCTCTTCTTGGGATAATTTGATTTCTTTCTTTCTTTCTTTCTTTTTTTTTTTTTTTTTAAGGCAACGGTTGTTTAGAGAGTGAGACAGACAAAACGCAACTCCTGCTCTTCCTGTGTCCTCTGTGCCAGTGTGTGGGCATGTGCACCTCAGTCCTGCAGCGGGCTCCACAGGAAGCACAGTAGGTGGAGAGAGGCACTGAGATGCGCAGGAGTTTCTTCCTCAGGTTCCTCATTACCCTAATCACTTGTTGGAAATTGAGGAACACACCCACTTTGTTTAATTACAGAGAAAATAGATGTAGAAGATACAAAAACAAAGTGGATACTTACCCAGCTGAATGGAATCACTGGCAGAAGCTGGGGGTCACCCAGATGAGCACCTGTTCTCTGTAACCTGCAGGGCGTGGCGAGGTGGGGGGGCGACTCACCACACCCCAGTCCTGCCCTTGTAGAGGAAGAGGGAAGCTGAGCCCAGACCTCCACGACCAAAGGCAGGAATGATGACATCTTAAAGGGACTTTACAAAGCGACTTTTTATAATTGCATCATCTTTTAAATTCAATTGGACATCAAACAGATTTTTCCAGGCAGTGAGTCCATTCTATTCCCCAAAATGTGCTATTAGTCCGTAGATGTTCCAAGACAGGCTTCCAAGGGGGAGTGGGGGACCTCATCTTGTGGTTCTGGCGGTCTCCCTGAAGACCAAGAGGGAGAGAGAATCGCTCGTTCTACAGGTCAGGCCTGGAAGTGTCTGATGTCACTTTCACCCACACTCCAACAGCCAGAATGAGTCCCAAGCCCCACCCCCCGAGCTGTCCCTGCCACAGCTTGCTGATGGGGACATGATGGTGGCATTGGAGGCCTGTCGTGTAACAAACATCTGCCACTGTCACAGGGGCACTGGGACTTTCCAGTTTCGGGTCCCCAGCAGAAAAGGGGGTTCAGGCAGTGCATCTGCTCCCAGAGTAGAGTGGGCATTGCAGCACGGCGGCCAGGCCTGAGCTGGGTGGGGACGGGCACCTGCCCGAGCAAGCCCACAGCTCTGGGCTCAGCTTCCCCTCACTACTGACCAACGCCGCTGCTTCTCGGGTGGCCCTGTGTGGCACAGCAAGCCCCCGAGTGCTTGGGCCTGGGTGGCCAGCCGCAGGAAACCTGAGTGACAAACCTCTGGAAAGGGCATTAGGGTCTCCATGCTGTCACTGAGCCACCTCCGTAAATGAAAAGCCCAAGGGGCTGTCAGTCCCTTCCCAGGCTCTAAGTCAACCCGAGGCAGGAAGACAGACACCTTACACACTTGCTCTGTCCCCTCCCTGTCACTGCCAGAGACTGTCACACACATTCTATTTGCTGTCACCCTCAATCCGGCCACTCAGCTCGATGTTTGTACCCACCGTGGTCGTACAGAGCGTCCAGAGGCACGAGGCCATGTTCAGGTCCGGCTCCAGAGAGCAACGCCCCAGGAGTAGGTGCTGGGCTGGGAATGAGCACTCCTGCCCATCTGCACCGCTCCTGGGACTCCTCTCAGCAGTTCTGCACCTTCTCCCGTCGTCCTGAGGACACTCCTGTGGGCAGGCAGAGCAAGTGCGGTTATTTCTGTCTGACTTATGAGGAAGTAAGGACCAGAGTGGGAATTGGCTTGCCCAAGGACACACAGCTGGTGCTCGGTGGTGCCAGAATCCACATCTGCAGCTCCTCCAGCTGCCTGATACTTCCGCCCTTTATCTTGAGGGTGAGGTTTTGAAAATCTTTTTCAAATTCAAATGTGCACATCCAGGAAAGGAGGGTGACAAGAGCTGAAAAACACAGGCAATCATCATTTGTCCCGCTGGAAAACACATGTTCCTCCTCCACTGGTGTCGCGCAGTAGAACTCGCAGGGGCCCGGCGGGTTCCAGACACACAGAGCAGAAGCGGCCAGCGCCCACGGGCCTCAGTATTTCCTGGAGAGGGGAGGCCACAGCAGTGACCCGCATGTGTAATGGCAAGTGGGACAGGCCCTGTGCTGAGAGGAGCAGGATGCTGTGCTGTCCCAAGAGGGGCAGAGGCCTCCCCTGTGGGAAGGGAGGCTCCCAGGGGACGGGATGGGTCACCTCCCAGAGGAGAGCGGGTGGCGCTGTGCAGGTGGAGGCTCAGAGGGTCGTCTCCCAGGGAGAGGGGCTGAGCCTGCAGGAGGCTGGAGGGGAGGCTTGGGGAGGTCAGGGTGGAGGGGTGGTCCTGAGCACCCAAAGGGCAGCCTCCGGAGGGCTCTGGGGAGGGGCCACAGCACGGGGAATTTGGACTTGTTCAGGGGTCTGGGATGTTGGGAGGACTTCAAGCATACAGGATGACCTCATCTATTTTCAAAAAGCACTTGCTGGTTGCCCGGCGGGAATGGGAGAGAAGGCGAGAGTGGGGATGGGACCCCAGGCAGAGGCCAGGGCTGGGAACAAGGCCAGGGTGACCGTGGTTTGGGTCAAACAACCTGGGCCCCGGAGGGAATGTCTGAGCTCTGACTCCGAGCCGTCTTTTCCCCGGGGTCCCAGGAGGCTCCTTCAGACAGAAGCCACCGTGTGACCAGCAGGCAGGGATCCGTGGCTCCAGCTGTGCCGGCACATCTGCAGGGACCTCATCAGCTCCCTCCCTCCGCAGTAATAGATGGCCCTGGAAAGAGACCAACGTTCCAGATGGAGATGGCCAGTTTAATTTGCGGCTTCTGAGTCTGTACAGATACAGTGTTCTGTCATTAAGGATTCATTTCGACTTATCTTAATAGGAAACAGTATAACTCAGCCAGACCCATAAATGACAAGTTGCCCGCCCTCAGAGAAATCTTAAGGCAAGAGACACACAACTTTCCACCACTCGCTCCTGTAGTTAATTTCCACGGAGCTGACAGTGCCTCGTGGCGTTCGGAATGATGGACACTCTCATGCTGTCCTTCTGTCCAGGTGCTCCACGGGAGGGACCTCTGGCACTCCGGTACCAGGTTGAAGAACTGGCCAGATGGCACACCATGAAGCCACGCCACTTCTTGGTCATAAGAATGGATGAAACCAAAGCCCAGGGAGGGAAGAGAGAGATGATTTCCCAGTCGCCCAGAGGCAGACGTGCCAAAGGACAGCCCAGTTCTGGATGTCAGCATGGCCTCCAGGGCCTCAGTGTCCTGGTCCTTCTACGAAGTGGAGACCGAACTTAGGGTAAAATGGTGGAACCTGGGATTATAGTGGCGGGACTTGGATCTCTAGCCCACCACTTACCCAAGCTTTAGAGCAAGGAGGTAGTCAGGATGATGCACTTGGAGGCCAGCCTGGGTCTGATGCCAACTCCAAGGCCCTCAGAAAAATGGCAAAATTTTTAAGCCCTGATTTTATTCTGTAAGAGAAAAAGAAAGTGACTCATCCTACCTCATTGGCTCGTTCTTAGATTTAAATGAAATAATGCTTATAAAACGTCCAGTACAGAGTCCAACACCAACAGCAGCACTGACGGGCACTTACAGCCGCTAGCCGGGCTGGGGGCCATAAGTCCCTGTGTGGGCACTCTTAGTCTATCTCAGACTACATTTAATGAAAATGTGTGCAGAATCTCTGCTTGAGCACCTGGCACATGATTGTGTCCGCAAACCGTTTCACCCCCGCTCTGTGTGCCCTGTGAGCACATCACCCCACGCCAGAGAGAGCTTTCCAGCCACGAGGAAAATGCACATCTTCTGCTCATCAGCTAAATATTTTCCAGGATCCCAAGCCCAGACCCTGGGGCAAGCTGAATGCCTCAGCTTCAGGGGCAGCGCTGACAAGGGAGAAGAGCAAGCGGCCGCCACGCTGTCTAGATGTCTGGATGGCCAGCCTGACCCGGGGACTCTCACTCCTCCTAGGTAGAGAACGTGACCTAAGAACCAACCGGGACTCCACCCATCTCCGGGCCCAGCCTGTGTGTGGACACTGTCAGATCCTTCTCTTTGGAGTGCGGAGGTGGAGGAAGAGGAGGTCGGAGGGCACCGAAGTGGCTGAGCAGGGAGACGTGTGAGGGCACGTGCTGGTCACCTGTTACTCTTCACAATGTGACGCAAACCCAGAGGCTTCAAACTGCACCAGTCGCGGTGGCACAGCACTGGTCAGGACTCGAGCAGGGCTGGGCCTGGAGAGGGTGTGGCCAGTGTGGGCTGGACCCGAGCTCTCATGCGAGGCCCGGCTGGAGAAGACTGCCTCGCTCTCCTGGGGCTGCTGGCAGAATCCAGTTCCAGGTAAGCGGCCGACGGAGGGCCTCGGTCTCCTTCTTCCGGGTCCTAATGCTGTTCTCAACGTGGCCACTTGCTCCCTAAAGCCAATGAGGGCGCCAGGCCCCTGGAGAGAGTTTCTACTCTGCTAAGCATGGGCCTCCCAGGAGGAACTACTGCGTGTTTGTCAGGAGTGTCACGGTTCTACTGTCCTCAAGGGGACGGTTACACAGAAGTGAAGGACTGGAGGAGGGGGTCCTGGAGGTCACCTGCTCATCACAGTGGTGTGACCCCAGCAGAATGACTGCTGTGAGCAAATGGAAGGGAGGGAAGGGGGTTATGTTGCATTCAGAAGAGAAGAGGTGCCCGATGTGGTGCACGCCCGTAACCCAGGCCACTCAGGAGGACAAGGGAGGGGATCCTTGTGCCCAGGAGCTTAGAACCAGACTGAGGACTGCAAGCCCCTCTCTTTTACCCCCTCCCAACACACACAAACAAGCCAAAATCAGGGTCTGTCTCGGTCCAGATTAGATGAAATGTGTGCAGAAAGCCTGTGGGGAGGAGAGGAGTGTCCGCTTCAGAGGCTGACCCTGCTCTGAGAATGGATCTGTCGTCCCCATCTGGAAAAATGCCCCTGAGGCACGCCTGGTGGGGAGGGCAGCGGGAAGCCCCATGCACCCTGCAGAGGGACAGCCCCTGCCCTGCCAGGGCCCTTGGTCCCCTTCCTGACTGCCATGACCAGGGACCCTCAGCAAATCCAATGCTCTGAGAAACCCTTTGGCCCCCTGACACAGAAGGACACCCCATGTCCAGCCCCCTCCACTGGGTCATGGTTGCCTGTGCAGAGGGAAGAGGAGGTGAGAGGAGGGGGATCTGGCCCAGGAGTCCTGCGGGTGGTGCAGCGGCTTCCCAGCTCTGCACTGGAGGAGTTTTGAAGGGAGACGGGCCTGGCGCTCCACAGGGGGCACTGTGTCTGCCCCAGGAGAGGGGCAGAGAGGGCTGCTTGCACCTGCCCGGCCCCTGGACAGCCTCGCTGGGCACCACTGGAGGCCCTGAGATCTCCAGCGGGGTGTAAAGCACGCACCCTCCTCTGTGCCAAGGCCAGAGCTCTGCAGAAGATGCCCAGGTGCTTCGTGGTGCAGATGAAAGAGCCAAGCCTGCAACTCCACAGAGGAGTCTGTCCACCACAGGGAGCCCCGCTCTGCATGGAGTCAGACATCACCCACATGCCCAGGGTGTGCTGCTCGACGCATCGGCCCGGGACGGTGGGGCGTGCTGGTAGACTCGGGAGCCCACCCAGCCTCTTCCCACGGGCAGGCGCAGCCCAGAGCGGAGTCCTGAGAGGAGGCAGTGGACTCCTCAGCGACTCACACCCAGGACGTCCAGTGCTTGCTGGTAAGAGCTGGTGTGATGCCCGACTCACTGGGGAACGCAGTCCTTCCACGCAGCCAGTGGTTCCCAAGTACTTTTGAAGGACTCATCCCCCACCACGGACTCTTCCTCCGGTGAGAGGAGCCGTCACAAGCCCAGACCAGAAGGGAACTTGCCCGGGAGCTTTCTTTCTCGCAGAGGAACAAGGGCAGGACACACCATGAGACACAGATCACTCCAAGTGAGTTCTGGGAGAAACAGCTGGGGTAGGTGAGGGGCAGCTGGGACGCCTGAGGGGGGCAACAGGTGGGGGGTGGACAGCCCGGAAAGGTCCCTGCAGGCAGAGGAAGGGGCGAGTGCCGAGGCCAGAGCTGGAGCAGCCTCACATTCCTGAGACCAGGAGGTCGGTGCAGCTGAGCAGAGAAGGAGACGTGGGGAAGAAGAGGCAAGTCCAGGGGGCTGGGGCACCAGTGGGAGCGGAGGGCAGGCTCCTGGGGTCCAGTGGCAGTGGGAGGGAGCGCATCCTAAAGTTGGACAGGAACTGGCTAACCCTGCAGCCTCTGGTGGTGACGGTGGTGCAAATTCCAGGTGACAGGCAAGGGAGGGTGACGGGGTGACGAGTCAGGGTGATTTGACTCTTTCCTGCAGGCTTTAGGCGCGGGGGGGCGGGGGGCAGGGATGATGGAGGGCGGAGGACAGCTCGCTGGCAAGGGGTGGCCGGTGCTGAAGCCCTCGCTCTGACCGGGTGCTGAGGTGCTCCGGGAGTGTCGTGAGAAGCATGTGCCAGGCTGGACACTGCGGGCGGGTGGCGGCTCGACCCAGGGAGTCAGAGTGCACCCATTGTTATCGCTCCCCGGAACGACTCACCCCCATCTCTCCCTCCATCTCTGTCCCAGCTTTCTCCTCCATAAACCACAGTCTTTAAATGTAATGCTCTGCACAAAGCCCGGGCAACCCACGATTAGACACTGTTATGTTTTTTTCCACCTAATTGAGTGAGTGGTTAAGAATTTAAGACATTTTATGGCACTTATTAATCTATTGTCAGTCTTTAGTTTTATGGACAGGAACCAGTTAAGAGCCGAGCTGTAAAACTTCACTGTGGACCCGAGGCCTGCGGTGCAGATCACAGGATTAACGGGGGTGGGGGGGAGAGGGGCACGAGGAAAGCCAACTCCGCTCCTGTGCGCAGGTTAGAGGGGCCTCTGCAGCCCCCCCCCCAGCCCCTCCTTTTCAACACTCATCAATCAACTCGTAATGAACTGAGCAGAGACTGTCCACCACGGGGCTGTGAGCTCGGCTTCCTTGGGAGTCCACCGGGCGACTGTGTGGCTGTCCAGGAGGGCTTCGGCCTTCCCAAAGGGCAGTGTCGATGGGGTTTCTGCAAGAAGACCACCACACAAGTTAACCCACCCTATTTCTGGGGTTACATTTGCAAGGATCTCGCAAATGAATCAGACGTCACATCCAATGAAGCGCTGGTGTCCCTTCGAGAATCTCTGATGGCAGGGATAGGTCTGAGTAAGTCCTACCTCCAACACGCACCCGTCTGGTCCAGAGATGCTCCTTGGGGAAAGATTTCTGCCAGAAAAAGTTGGCTGTCCTGCTGGACAGCGCAGGAGCCCGGTCTATAACCCTCCACCTGGTAGGCCCACAGTGTCCCCTCCACACCCTGTGACATGTTCAACCGCCACCTGTGCCCACCACTCAAATGTTCACTCATCACTTAATTGGTATCAGGAACACAGAGAGATGCTTTCTTCTCCAGGGACAAGGAACATGGACACCGGAGCACATGAGGTGAAGATAGTGTGGCAGGGGGACAGCAGGTGGCTCCTGGGCACAGGCAGCCAGGCTCCTGCTTTGCAGAGGAGGCAGGTCTAGGACCAGGCATGGCTTTTCTAGAGACCCTACCTTGAGGTTGGACGTAAAATATTGCCACAGACCATGAGCATGACCATCGGCAAGGGTACTCCGCAGGCTCCAAGCACCGCCCCTGAGGGAGGGTCCTGTCCAGCTCCTCGGCACTCTGCTGGCCAACCAGAGGGCCAGCCACTCCCTTGACTGTGAACTTGAAGCTCCAGCCCCACTATGAGCACAGTCACCCAGGGAGCTGCCCACTCCTGATTCAAGTCCTGCCTGCCCCAAATAAACTACAGGTTACAGTTTGTCCTTGATGGGCCTCAGGGTCAACATAAGACCATCACATGGACACCCAGTGAAACCAGGACCAGGGACGGGGATCACGGCAGCATGCAGGCACCTGTGTGAGGACTCCCACGAGAAGCCCTCTGAGAAGACGCTCTGGGCCTCTGCGTGAGAGGCTGAGGGCTGCCGGCCTCGGAGCACTGATTTTTCCTGCCTACGAGGAAATTGGGAATTCAGCTTTTTGCTCCATTGTCGGAGGTCGACCCGGCCTAAGAACTTCTGAGACACAATTAACTTGCTCCCTTCTCCTCCCTGCCCCCCAATCAGTCACGCAGATTCCATCACAGAGCGGCTCAGCTTTGACTCCTTTAATTCTCCTCTAATCTTTTGGAGAAGCAAGTGGGCATTTAGGGAATTAATTCAACTGCGTCTTATCTGTGAACTCACAGTGACCACTGCCCCATGGTGGAGAATCAGCCTCGGTGCAGACACAGTTCAATTGAGACTCAAAAACTCCTGAAAGTGGAGTCTATCAAGCTGCCGGGGAAAGGCTGCCTCCCCGGAATATTAATGGCACGGGGAGATGCGTGAGCTGAATTCACCTCTGAGAGGAGGTGGAGATCTGCACGCGATGCGAGGGGAGCCTCGTTTCGCAAAAAACAAATCTGGAGGACATCTACGCACAGAAAAATGGGGGAAATTAAGCTGAAAGGTTAACATCATTATTTCTGCAACCCAGGGCTGCTGGTGAGCTTTCCGTTCTCCTGTGGCCTTCTCCGGCACCTCCTTGTGCGTCTCGTCCATGAACATATGCTCCTGCTTTATCACCGGACATTGCTCCCGGGTTCGCCTGTGTCGCTGCGTCTCCTGCTGGACCACTCACTCTTGGTGCCGCAAGACCTCCTGCATGTGCTGCTGTCATGGCCGCTGTGTCCACTCTCTTCAGTAGCCCAGGCGTCCTGTGCTGCAACAGTTCTGCCTTTGCTTTGGGGTGCAGGTTGGAGTGTCCCTCTGAGACCCTCTTGGAAGCCGCTTGCTCTTTCTGAGTGGGCACCTCTTCCCCGGGGTTGTGCAATGGAAAGCGGAGCTTCCGGACAGGTGCTCGGCCCCAGGAGACGGCTTTCCCTCCCTCTTGGGGGCCAACCCAGTTGGTGCAGAGTGTTATCACGCTGGAGCGTCTGCCATGGCCCCACGTGCCCCCCACGTTCCTATGTAGAAAAACCCTGATCCCCCAGGGGATGACGTTAGGCAAGTGGGGTCTTCGGGAGGTGGTCAGGTCATGAAGGGAATTAGTGTCCCTTTAGAGGAGACCGCAGAGGGGCCACTCACTGCTCTCACTATGGGAATATGGCAAGAAGGTGCCATCTGTGAACCAGGAGCTGGGCCTCACCGGACACTGAGTCTGCTGGCCTCTTGATCTCGGACTGCCAGCCTCCAGAACCAGAGGAAATAAGTTTCTGTTGTTGGTACGCTGCCCAGCCCAGGGTATGTTCTCACAGCAAGCCCAGCCAACCAAGAGGAGGTCTTTCAATGTGTTCCAGCTCTTTGGGTCTGCTTCTCTGACTTAGGATACTTACGCCCATTCTACAGAGTCATTTTTATCATCTGTATTGATTTGCAGAAATTGTTTATCAAAAATGATGATCTAGTAACAGGATATCAATCTATCTTCCCTAGCTACATCGCTGAATTTGTTAATATCTATGTTTTCTAAAATTAAAACTGTCACCTAGGGTCACAACCAGCCCTGCCTACCCCAACCAGGGTTAACCTGGTGTCTAGAACTTGAGCTGATGCCCGCCCCAGCCCCCCAACACTCACAAAGAAGGTCTTCAGGGAAGCAGGACTTCCGGAGATGTGGTTTTGATGCCCAAGTCACAAAGATGCAAATTCCAAGAGGAAGAAGGTGCCCAGGACCCTGCTCCCGCCCGAGCGCCAGACGGATGTTCATCACCAGGCATTGTGTCCCTCGTCTCCGAGGACCTCTGATTTGAATCAAATCACCGCTGCATTTACATTGTTCTGACAGAGGAAAACATCTTTGAATAAAGCGCTTCCTCCCCTGGACGCCTCGAGACAACGGCCGCCGCACTGTCCCCAGCGCAGGGCTCCGGGGAGCGTGCTCTTGAAGGCCAGACTTTTAATGAATATTTCATGGTCCTCATCGTGATCGCCGGCCTCCTGGACCACTTTGTGAAGACAGCCTCTTGCCACAGCTCACAGGCCCCAGCAGCTCCTACTGCAAGGGCAGCGTCCTGGTCGCTGTGTCCTTCTGGGTGGTGACCGGATCCCAGCAGGAGCTCTGCTTGTGTTCGCCCTTTCTTCCCCTGGACACCTCACTGAGCCGCCGATAGGAAGGGCACAGTGCCACCCTCAAACTTCCACCTTGGCCCGTGTGGGCGAATGTGGCAGTCCTTGTCCCTGGGGGGTTCACAACTGTGGGTTCAGCCAGCCACGGATGAAAAACATTAAAAAAAAAATTACATCCATATGGCAAAAGACTTCTTTTGTGATCATTCCCTAAACAACACAGTAGGAGGACTGCTTTCGCAGCATTTGCAATTGGTTAGGTAGCCCAAGGACCCTAGAGGTCATCGAAAACACATGGGGAAGGAGTGCAGTGACACACGAGAACCACAACTTGTCACCGACTGGACCGCCGGCAGATTTTGACTTTTGTGGAGGTGGGAAACCTAAAGCCAGCACCCCAAAGATACCAAGGACAAGTGTATGTAGGACACCTCCCGTGGGGATCTCTTCATGCCAACAGACTTTAAGTATCCTGCATCTGGTGTCATGAAGTCAACGTTATGAATTGAAGATGCTCTTGACCAGCACAGTGCTGGACACGGGGGCCGAGCTCTCTCTGTGGCGATGACGGTATAGGGGATACTTGGCCCTGGAGAGGGGAGACAGGGATGCAGCAGCGTCCAGAGCACCATGGAACCCACCTGGCCACGAGAAGCAGGAGGCGGAGCAGCCCAAGAAGCCTGGCTCCATGGCACGGATAGGAAGGCAGGGCACACACAGGGAGGGACAGTGGGGCTGGCCTGCGGGTCTCTGGCCATGCGAAGGTGTTTGGATTTTCTTCAAGGGACAGAGAGACTGGCTTGAAGCATTAAGACTATTGCAACTACTGCATGAAGGACGTAGGAAGAGAGGCAAAGGAGAGACGGGGTGGGCGCGGACCAGCGCCTGGTCCCAGGGGAATGTCCCCGAGCGGCAGGTATGATGGGGGGGTACCCGAGGGAGCAGCCAGGATCCAGATGCTGCAGCAGCTGCAGGCACTCCCCTCGTTTGGGAGATAAGTAAGAAATTATAAAGACCGTTTTCCTCGAGAATCAGTGGTTCCCGCTTTAATGAAGGCTGAAGTCTGAATGATGGCGTTCTCGCGGAGGACTTTGTTTCTGTCAGTGGTTTTTAACTAATTACCATAAGTACTGTCCATTTAGAATTTCACCGTCACTCCAGCGCCTATTAGTGTGTAAGCAATGCCTTATCTTTGCTGCAAGCTACTGTTTATTCATAGAATGAGACAGTACATCACAGACATTGTCATATCAAATAGATGTTTTTTGTATTACATTGTGTGCAGTATGAATGCGCTAGAAGTGATTTGCCAAATAGGAAGTGCACTGAGAAACGAATTTTGAATTTTAAAAGGAATCCGCTTGCTACTGCCTGAGCACGTGGGAGGGGGGGTCCCAGGTTCCGAGTTGCCTTTCATCTTTGAGTTTTCGCCTGAAGGAAATGTGAGCTGGCTGGTGTGCTGCAGCTTTGGGGAGGAGCTCATTCACAGCGTCTCCAGGGCACCCGGGGATGGCAGTGTC
>NC_135311.1:140779467-140876769 GCF_048772815.1 Callospermophilus lateralis | reverse complement strand
CTGGCTTTGCTTGGACCCTCCTGGAGGCACTGCAGGCACCTGTCCCTGGCCCCCGGCTGGGTCTGCTCAGCTGCCCTGAAGAACACCGTGACGGAGTGGCACGTCCTTTCTCTCAGCTCTGGAAGTCCCAGGTCAAGGTGCGTCTGCCGGGGGCTTGCAGAGGGCTGCCTTCTGCCTGTGTCCTTGATTCTATGTGGGCACATCCTGGGACACTCTTCCTGCTCCTGTAGGGACACTAGTCTCATGGGATCAGGGTCCCACCCTTACCTTCATGACCTCTATAAAGACTCTTTCTTCAAATGCACGGGGATCAGGACTTCCGTGTGTGAATGGGTGGAGGACCTTGTTCGGTCCGTACCGCCCTCCGCAGAGGTGTACAGTGGGATCTGTTTGACACTGTGCATGCCAGAGAAGCCATGTGCATCCTCAAGAGTAGGAACCCGCCAATCACCCCCCAAGTCTCATCGTCTGCCTTGGTGACTCCTCCTTCCTGCATCCTGGTCCCCAGAGACCAGCACATCAGCCTCCATTCCTGTAGGTTTTGTCTTATGGAGTCTTATATACCTGGGTTTTGGGTGTGTGTGTGGGGGTCTGCCTGCTGGTTATCCTGAGACTGTCCCGTGGAGTTGCTCATGTCCACAGTTCATTTCTTTTGATCCTGACCACTATTTTGTTGCATGACAGTGATTCCAGATCTCCTTTGGTTAGTGTTAACATGGTGTATCTGTTTCTGTCCTTTATTTTTCAACCTGTCTGTGGCTTTAAAGTGAGTCTCTTGTCGACAGTGTATTGTTGGGTCTTGCTTTTTTATCGAATCGTGAGTTTGGGCTGCAGTAGCAACATACCACAGACTGGTTTACACACCACAAAAATCTATGACTTGTCATTCCAGAGCCTGGAAGGCTGAGGGCAAGGTGCAGCAAGGTGGAGCTGGTGTGTGAGACCTTGCTGCAGACCGACAACCTCTCATGGTGTCCTTCCATGGCAGAAAGAGAGCTAGAAAGCTCCCCGAGATTCCTTTAATTAGGACATTAATCCTATTAACGAAGGCTTCCAAGTCTTGACCTAAGTCATCTCCTAAAGAACCCAACTCCTAAGCCGTCACACTGAGGGTTAGGAATTCAGCCTATGCATTTTAAGGAGACACACACCTAGTCCAGTGATGATCTCTGCCTTTTAGTCTGGATGTGTAGGCCGTTCACTTTCAATGCGTCATTGGGGGCTCCCAGCCTGAGCCTGCCGTTCTGTTGATGCTCTTCTCTTTGCTTCCGTTTTGCTCTTTTCTGCTTTGAGTTAATCATTTTTGGTCTCCTTTGTCATCTTAGTAGCCTTAGCTGTCTTCTTTTTGTTGTTGTTGGTGGTGGTTGTTCAAAACCTTACAACTCTCTTGACATATGATATGCCTCAGCTGTCTTTACGACTGGCTTCTGGGCTCACAGTGTAACATGACTCTGTGATCAGGTGCTTCCTGGTACAAGCCACAGGGCGACATGACCCCAAGCCGTGAGCTTCCCCCCCCACCTCCCAGCCTTTGTGCTGCTGCTGTGCATTTATTTTTAACCTTACAGCCCCCACGGTAGGAAAGGCCCAAAGTGGCTACAGTTAGGGTCCCTTGCTTAGGCTCCTGGAAGGCTGTGTTTTTAGTAGGCGGCCAAGGTCAGAAACACCCTGGTTTAGTACAGGGACTCAAGGTCGTGAACCTTTGCTCGTGGGCATGCACCCACTGATGTGACCTGTGGGCAGTGCGTCTCCTTTGTCTGGGCTGGACATAAAAAAGGCCTATAAAAAAGTAAAAACTCGGGAAGCTAAATAAAACTGAGCCGGGCTGAAGACAGATCTGGGGGCAGGCTAGGGGTTATTGTCATCTCCAAAAAAAAAAAAAGACTAGTATTCCAGCCATGCCTTCTTTCAGTGGTAGAGGCCTGAACCTGGCTTCTCAGGCCCGAGCCTCACCCTCTGCCTGACACCCAGACCCATGTTGTTTGATTCTATTGTAAAGGGATTTACGTAATGAAAGTACCATTCCCTCTGTGCTCGCCGGCTGTGCTCCTCAGCCTCTGCCTGCACCCACAGTCCTGCCCAGTGCGGGCTTCCCCCGCTGAAGTCACTCGTTCAGCGTAGCTCTGCTGCCGACGAGTTCTCCCAGTGTCTGTCTTCCTGGAAAAGTCTTATTTTTGCTTAGTTTTGTAAACATCTTTTCACTGAGTCTATAACTCTAGGTTGACAATTTTCCTTCTTCAGTATTTTAAAGATATGTCTCCACCGTCTTGCTGGATGGCGTTGGGCTACGAATCTGATGCCATCATTATTTCTGTTCCTTGCTGCGTGTGTCCTTTTGTTTTCTCTAACTGCCCCTGGGGTCATCTGTTCCTCGTTGTGGATTCTGAGCGTCTTGGTTGTGATATGCCTGCATTTCATTTCTTCTGTCAACTTGAGTTCTGTGTTTCCACATTTCTTTGAGGTCCTTGAGTTCGATGGATTTGCGGGTTCAGAGTTTTCATCAGATGTGGGAAACTTTGTCTGTTATTTCTTTAAATACTTTTCCCTCCTGTTCTCCCTCTTCTTCCTCCTCTTCAGGACGCTGGAGGTTGACCTACAGCTCACGGATGCTCTTTCTTCTTCTTTCTCTTTATGTGTGCATCTCATTTTGGATATTTTCTAATGCTATTTTCAAGTTCACTTATTTGTTTCGTCTGCAAGGTCTACTTGACTATCTAGTGAATTTCTCATCTTGGACCTTGTGGTTTTTCTCTCTAGAAATTCGATGTCTGTTTCTTGTTTGTTTGATTTTGGTTCTTGGATAGTTCATTACTTATATACCCAGATCTGTCACATGTTGGGGGCGGGAGTAGAAGTACTGGAAATTGAAATGGAGCCAGTTAGATTCCCTGCTCTATGATCATGTCAAAATGAACCCCACTCTTATGTGTGACTGTAGGGCACTAATAATAATAATAATAATAAAATAAGATGCCTCATATTTAGGGATGGTCTGGTTTTTTAACGGACTCCAGGTCTTAATTTCTGGAGCTCAGCATGGTGGCCTCATGACCTCTGGATGCCCTTGTGCCGACTCCACCATGGGCGTCCATCCTGGGGCAGTAACGACTCCTGGCTGGCCCTCCTTTCGGGTCACATTTCCTGTGCTTCTCCAGCCTGGTCATTCATTCCTGGGCTTCCTACACCCCACGTTTCCTGGGGGTGATGGAGATCTGGTCCCATAGGCCTGGACCTCCTCACTCTTGCTTTAGGATGCCTGGGGCCTCACGGAGCAGCACTTAGTGGAGGGCTAACGATTTCCCACAGCTGCATGAGACCCTTCAGAGTGATTTACCCAACTCCTTTTGAGTAATGAGGTTCTCCAGTCTGTCTGGTGGCAAGAGGCTTTGTTCCCAGCCCTGCGTGAGTGCTGGGCACGATCGTTTTTCTTTAAAAGCTCTCTAAGTATCTCTCAAGCACAGCCAGAGTGGCCTAATTGATGGCCAAAGAGGTCTTCCGCGGGGGTCCAACCTCCCGTGTGAGGGAGCGTGCTCACAGGCCGCCTTTCCAGGGTTCTCCGCCACCGCGCCACCAACTCCAGGCAGCTGGGTTCCCGCGAGACGCGGGCTGGGCTCTTTCAGATTAAAACCACTTCAGTGAATGAAGAGGTGGACTGTCCATCAAGAGAGAGGGGCATTTTCCCATCATCCCAACTATGTGCTACAGGAAAGAAGACCTCTGAGTAGCGGACATTCTTAGGGAGCCCAGGGCTGCCCTTCCGTCTTTCATGAGGTCCACACACCGAGACTTCTGCAGATCAGTCATGCCCTTGTGTCCAGAGCCTGCTGGGCCGGACTTAGAGGGACATGAGAGGCGATACCCAGTTACCTGGTAACAGAGAGGTGCCTGAGGCACCTACTGCATCTCAGATCTCCCCGATGCCTTCTTCTGAGGTCAGCAGCACCTTCTCACGGGAACAGCCTTTATCTACATTCTGTCCTGCTCTCTCCAGATGCTCAGCATGATTGCCTTTGGTTAATGGAAACATAGGGACCCTTGTCATCTTAACAAGGGAAAATTCCCTTCTTTGAGCCTTATTATAGAAATAATTTGTTGGTTGCCTTCCTAAAGGATATGTTCATTGATTTCTTTATTAAAAAAAAATTTATCAAGCACCTATAAAGTGCTAGGTATTTTGCTGGGCCAGCGTTAAAACAAAAGCACAGTCTGTTTCAAATCACCCCTTTACGGCTCAGGGGGCCCTTCTATTAGGAGAGACTAACAGGGAAACCTTGGCTGCAGACTGCAGGAATAGGTAGGGCCATTACTAACTCCACAAGTACCCACCAAGCAAGGCTGTTCTCTGCACAAGACATGGTCCTACCTCTGCGTAGAGGGCCCCAACCCCTCCTCCTCCTGACCTTCCTCCCCAGGATGCTGGTGCCTCCCATCACCCTGGCAGTCGCCCGCACTCCCCAGTCCCTGGGTTCTGTCCTCACCACACAGCAGATGGGGCTCCTGTGACAAGGACTCTCACTGAAAGGGGTGCCCAGATGCAGCAGTGACAGTGAGCACCCGGCAGTGACAGTGGCAGAGCTGACGTCCACTTCAGCCGGTGTGAAGTATTCCAATCCACGACATCTTCGGCCCTCACAGAGGAGGCTAGACCGGAATATTAAATACTATCATCAGCAGAACAGTCGCTCCTATCAAGATGGGTGACAAGTGAAGAGAAGGGGAAATATTAGAGGAGGTGACCATTTGTCACCAGCAGGGACGTAGGAGCAAGAATGAGCCGTGTTCTAGCCATGAATGGTTGACATGGCCCCTCTGATTGCTCTGACTCCAGGGGAGGAGGATGGCTGACTCAGCTGATGGGTTTTTGAGACTTAATCGACTTCAGGTTCTCTTTGTCCATTTCTAACAACGTACCAACTGCCTGTTTTGTTGGGACGGGAGGGGGAGGAGCATGCTTTGGCTGTCCTCGCTGAGCCTGTGACTTAGGAGAAGAGGTTGGCAAACTAAGATCAAGCCCAACGCCCTGGGTCCTGTGAGCGTTGTGCGAGCACAGGGGGTCCTGGAGGGTCCGTGGAGAACGCGGGGTCGGCACCAGAAGGCAGACAGTAGGTCTGTGTGACATGAATGAGTGGGTGACCATACCTTGGACATCAGAGGAGACTTTGGATTGGGAAGCGCAGATTGAATCTGACGAAAACCAAGGAGGGTAATTCACCGGGGAATCTGGGTGTGGGGGGGAGATGTGAAAATAAATCCAGGTTAAAAGGTGGGGGCAGGTCACCGCACACCCAGCTCCTGCCTGGGCACTTGGGAGCCATCAGTGACCTGGGCAGCTGAGATGGGCACCAGGTCAGGGTCTGCACATCCCTGAGACACGATGGCTGGGCAGCGACCAGTTTTTTTAGAGAAAATCAACAAAACGTACTTTCTCCCCAGAGCTGAAGGTTCCTTCCGCATTCAAGAGCTTCAGTTCCCAGTGACGCAGCCGGTGGGTCAGTCTCCGGCTCCTCCTGCAGGTGGGAACTGCTGCTTATTGACTTTGGGGGATTTGGCTCAAACAGCTGTGAGGGCCAACCTGGAGGTCTCATCCCTGACCCATGTTTCTCTTCAACTCTGAAGGAATTGTGGCCTTTATTTAACCAAATCCAGTTCTGCAAGGTGCACGCCTCTCTCACAGGCAGCCATGGGGACAGGGCCCAGGACTGTCAAGGAGAACTGATTTAACCCAAATAACCCAGTCTGTACCGCTCTGACGTGGATGAAGATAAACAGCGCACACATGGACTCGGTGATGAAGTGGCCAGGGACCCACACGGGCTGCTAGACAGGTACCGAGCCTGGATGTCACCTCCCGTTGCCACCACGAAGCAGATTCCATCTTTCTCCAATAACTCTGACCCTCTGTCTTCTCTGCCTGTTGCCTTTATAGATCATGATTTTACTGTTATAGATTGAGCCTTACACGCCTGCTCCTCGGTGGCTCAGGATGCCGTATCTTCTGGAATTTTTCCCTCTGCTCAGCGTCAGGAACCCCCGAGGGAAAACCGTGGAGAAGGAGAGGACCATTTGTCATCCACTAATCGCGTGGCGTAAGATCCTTCTCAGTCTGCTGGTAAAACCTGCAGCAGCAATAAAGGTGGTTTGAGATTCTAGCTGCTGTGCTGGTTAAAGCACATTAGCTGGGGACGCAGAGCTGGCCAGGGCCACCGCTGGGAGCGCTGCTGAGGGCTGCTCAGGTGTCGGGAGGAGCAGCCCAGGCAGGGCCTGTAGCCCAATTAGCTGGGCAGTCCCGGATGTTTGCGGAGTGAGACCTCGTGGAGACTGGGCATCTAAGGGGCCAGTGGGGTGTGCTGAGGGCGGTGTGGGGGGTGGGCCTCCTCCCACAGCTCCACCCGGGGCAAGCCCCTGCCGCACCGAGGTTGCTTGCTGTTTACTTGGGGGTGTCCCTGAGGGGCTGCTGAGGACCACAGAAGGGCGGCCACGCCTGGTGCCATCCGAGCACTCACAGCACGGCTCTGAGTGTCCCATTGAAGGGCTTCCCCTGACACAGTGCTTTCTACCAGACGGCCTGGCCAGCTGCATGGCCTCCCTGGGCTCCATCGAGGTCCACGCTCCCTGGAAATACTTCCACTGCCTTTGCCTCCCCCCCCCCGGTACTCGGGGTGGAGCCCTAATCTCCGTGGCACGAGGCCCCGGCTCCCCCTGCCCCGCTGCAGGTTCATAACTGCACAGAGGAATCCCGGCAGGAGGCCGCTGGCTCTGCCGCCCACCCCGCCGGCTCTCACTCCCAGGGCCTCCAGGCAGCACCCTAGGGCCACGTGGAGGTGGCCTGGGTCTCCATCCCTCTCCTCACGGAGCAAGGAGTGTCCCTCAGTGTAGGAATCACTTGTGCCGCCCCACACCCCTCCCTGCTCGGCCGTCCCCGGGCACAGGCTCTCCCAAAGCCCCTTCTCTAAAGAGAGGACCTGTGTGGCGCCCTCTCCGCTGCCTGCTCCCCACTGGCCCTCGGGTGCCCAGGCTGCCCAGGCTGCCCTTCCACCTCAGGTCACGCCATCTCGCCCACGAGCCTCTCATCCAGTCCTGCCCCCGGTCTCACCGGAGACTCCCAATACTGGCACCAACACCAGAGGCCACTTCCCCTCTTCCTCCTCGTCCTCCCAGCAGAAGGCAGTCGGGCCCACCCCTTCCTCCTCTTGGGGGAGACACACCCCCTCCTGCTTCCCTGCTGCCCCTGCTCATGTCCTGGCCCCCATTGGCCACCCTGCTGCTGTCCTGTGGCCTGACCCCTCCTCCTCACTGCAGGCCCTGCTGGGGTCCATTCTCCCAGCCCCCAGGCAGCTGGCCCCGATTCTCAGGCCACCCTGGGCCCTTCTCCCAAGGGCACCCCTTTCTGCCCATTTCCAGCCTCGCGCCTGTGCCACTTACACTCAGTCCCCGCACCCTGTGATGGACCCGGTTGGACTCTGCGACTAGACGGGAGATCTCAGGAGGGGAGAGGTCACGTCCACTAGGGCCTCTGTGTCTCTAGACCTGGGCTGGGGCCGGCACCTGTGGGGTCCAGGAACAGCAGGTGAGTGAGCCGAACTTCCGGGCTCCTCCCTTCCGCCTCCCGCCTGTGCCCTACCTCCCCATCCCCACCTCTTGCCTTGCTCCCTCGGCTCCCTGCAGAGGACACTCACTGGACACTCAGCCCCAACCACCCCATCCAGGGGCCCCAGGCACGCGCTCAGCCACTCTGGCCGACTCAGTGCTCTCCTTGGACTCCCTTGGTGTGCAGGCACCTACAGAACACTGAGCCCCAATTGTGAGCAGGTGTTGCCCAAGAGACCAAGGCCCTGGGGGCCAAGCTGGGGCCGTGCACCCCTCGGCGCCCCAGAGCCCCTGGGCCTATTAGCTGCTCAGGGGTGTGCTGAGGGAGACACGCAGCCCTGTGTCTCTGTGCTCAGTGAACACCACAGGCCAGAGAATATTTCAAAGAAGATGACCCCTGTGCTCTCCAGATACAGGCTCCGCCTTATCTCCTTCAGCTTAATTTAATATTGGGTTTGGGCAGCCCAGAAACCGAGTCTCCATCTTATCAGCCATCTTTCATGTTACTCCACGTTTACGAAGGGCACACAGAGTGGGCACAGCAAGAATCCCAACTCTTGATTGAACTGAAGACGGGACCCTCTTTGGCCTTTTGACTGTGGGTGAGCCAGAAACCCAGCTGCACACCAGAAGCCAAAGCTGAGCAAGACGTGCCCCTGCCCCCGCCCCCTGAGCCCAGGGGACAACCTGGCAAAGCACCCGAGTCAGAAGTCCAAGCTGACAGGCAGGTGGGCTTCTCCACTGAGGGAGGTGCACCCATGCCTCACCCTCAGAGGAGCTGTGGGCAGTGCTGATGGCTCTCACCACTGCCCTCCTGGGGTGACAGTGGATTCCCTGCGGGAAATGCATTTAAACTGCAGAGCTGGCGTGTCCTGTTGGAAGGACAATCTCCTTGGGCAATGACGGGCAGAGTGGCCGGATGACAAGCAGCCCCTCCCCTGTGGCCGCCTTGTGAGGAGCACTCCATTGCCGGCATGGCCCAGTCCTGATACCCGCAACGGGAAACAGGGGTGAGATCTCTATCCGGGTAGATCAATGGGAGAGGGGGTGAGCTCTCACACCACAAAAGACTTCCACCTGGGTTGGTTCAAATGCTGTGTTTGCTCATTTCTTATTCTATCAACATTTCTGCAAAGCCACAGTCAGATACTTGGGAGAAATTTTGAGTACGTGTGTGTGTGTGTGTGTGTGTGTGTGTGTGTGTGTAAATCTAGGCCTGTGCACTTCATTCTGAAATACGCTCCCAGCCCTCATACATCTCCGTTCCAGGGCAAGTGAAATGCAGACTCGTAGAGACACAGACTCCCTGTATTGGCTCCTGAAGATGCACTTCTGTGACTGCCCCATCTGCCACGGCCCCCTGTCACTCATGGCCAACACTGCTAACTTGACCTTGAACGCCAGCTCTCTGGGCCATGGAAGAGCACGGCACTGGTGACCGTCCACTGGCTGGCATTGCCATGGCACCAGTGGCCACATCTGTATCCAGCTGGGCTGCCTCTGTCCACGTGCCAAGCCTTTCCTTTCTCCTACTTGCAAAGTTTACTGGGAGGCACAATGATTCAAAGTGACATCTGGGTCTCCCTCGGCTTGTGCGTGGTAATTCCCTTCCTTCCATCCTGTAATTAAGTCAATTAGGTTTCTAAGTCTTCCATGAGGGGATTTCCGGGAATCTCTCTCAGCTACACAAACCGCTCACCAAATGCCATCGCTCCCCTCACAGCACCACGGTTCACTCTCCCGCCTTCTCTGAGCTGAGCAAGGCATAGAGCAGCTCCCTCTGGCTGTCGACCAATTAGGTAAAAAGGGGCAACCAGCTCACCTCTCAAGCCCCTCTCTGCTCAGAGGGCCCCCTGGCCTGGCACGGCTGCTCTCCTCTGGCCCTGGCTGGCCGAGGCTGTCGCCTGGTGCTATCTGTGATCTGAAATCTTGGCAGACTTAGCACTTTAGACCGAGGCTGAGTTTTAGGTTTGTTAGCCCCCAAATATCAGGGCGCAGGAGAGTTGGGTTGACACTCGGTCTTGGCATGCAGGCACACGAAGAATCTGTCTCTGCAAGAGTGGTCATGTTCCTCCCGATCCCCGTTCTTGATGAAAATCAAAACCGTGGCTGCGGTCCGTGCAGGAGGCGGGGGCAGGGTTAATGAGCTTCGTACCTGGTGTTGCTTGGGAACGCTCCAATTACATAGAACTCTTACCTTAATGTTTTAAATTCTGCTTCCCCAAACACCCGTTTCCTGAAATTCTACAGAGAGTTCTTCAAGGAAATGATCTGTGACTTCCAATTAGTGTCCATCGGTATTCTTGCCAATAAGAGGGCCTGTCCTCTCAGAGGGCACCCCAGGACCTGTCCATCAGCTGTGAGAAGCACTCACCACGACCTGGCACCAGGAAGGAGGTCCCCCGTGGCTCTTCCGTGGGCCCAGTGGAAACCCAACCCCCCGACTCAGGAGGACTCTGGGCACGCGTGCACACACACACACACTCACACTCACACAAACACACACACTCACACACAATCACACTCACACATTACGATGTGGGTTTCAAATAACCAAATTCACATCGCTTTATCCACCCACGTAATCAATTCCAAATCCCAGTCCAACTTGGGTCATTTAGAAAACTGACATCAAGAACCGTGACGCCATTCAAAGTGAGAATGGAAACACTGAACTTTTCACAGTCAGACCTCTGTCTTTGGCAACAGCAAACCAGGAAGAAGAACGGGAGAGAACCCACCGAGGGGAGAAGACACCTCCAGTTCCTCCCCTCCCTGCGTCATCTTCTGGTTGCAGGAGCCTGAGAGAGCCTCGTGGGCGTACTGGCCTGCAGGAGGGAGATTCCAGTTGGTAAAGGCATTTCCTGAAATAATAAGCTCTGATAACTCCCCACGGAAGTCTCTCCCTTTGGACTTGACCGTGTGTCCTGAGGTCGGCTGATTGAGAAGCCCAGGAACCCAGGACCTGGAAGAAGGCTATGCACTTGCTGGGAATTCCATAGGTGCCCACTGAATTCAAGTAACCACATCAACAGATATCTGTGAGGCTTATTATTCACAAATCACTCTAATAAGCCTTGGGTTGACACAATGTATTTTATTTAAAGTAAAAATAAATAGTCTCTTATGGGCCAGCTGGTGTTCCAGGACCTAGGGATGGAGCAACTTATTGGGGGTTCCAGGGCCCAATAAATGAGGCCTCTATTCGCTCATCAAGGTTAGAACTTTGAGAACGGTAGAAGGATTTAGGTAGATGAAGACCAGAGCCCCAGCATCTCGGCTGATGGGGAGGCAGGGGCTTCAGAACACGGCAAGATTCAGGCAGCAGCAAGCTCTGGTTTCAGGCAGGGGTGGGACAGGGCGGCCCAGACCCTGCAGGGCACAGCCCTTCCCAGCTGCACAGACAGGCCAACCTCACGGAGCCACTGAGCTGGGCTGGTTCCCTCCTGAATTCTCCAACCAGAGAATCCCCCGAGGGGTAGGTGGGGGACAGAGGCCAGGCTGCCCTCCTGTGACATGGCCCTTCGTGTAGCCTCATAAAGCTCCACCAAGAAGACTCCTCAGCCTCTACGTGTTCTGTGCACACACAGCCCCCCGGGTCCCGACTCAGTCTCCAGGGTCTGGATTCCCGGGCAGGGGGCAGATCCTCAGCAGGCGAGTCCAGGAGGGACCCTGGTATTGTGCCAAGGAAGCGCTGCCCAGGGAGATAGCGGGGTGCAGCGGGTGTGGGGAGGCTGGGGAGGGGCGCGGCTGGAGGACCAGCTGTGGGTCTGCCCACAGAGCCTCCATCCCAATCCGGTGACAGACATTGGGCTGATGACCTGGAGGTGACTCACTGTTACGGGGAGATCCCACTGTCAGGTAAAAGCCCGGGGGCTGAATGGCCCTAACAGGGTCCAGGTGGGGGCCACAGCATGGGGAAGTAGGAGACAGTGCCCAGGAGCCAGGGAGCTCAGGGAGCTCCTCATCTTGTCCCTCCCACCTACGACTTGACGGCCGTTTATAGCCGCCTCTTAGGAAGACAGTACTCTGTGCACAGTGGAAATGTCCTTCCCACCCTCTGTGTCTGGGGGCAACCCTCATGAAGCAGGAAAGGGAGCTCTTGATGCTGACCCCACTGGCCCCCACCCCACCCCACCCCACCCTGAGACTTGGAAGCAGCTGTGCACCCTGCTCTTCTCTCCACCCCCGGCCCCCATGCCCAGGAAGAACTTGCTGAATGGAGAGGACAAGAGCCCGTGGCTGAGCACACAGGCCGCCCAGGGCTTTGCACAGGGCTGAGCCCCAGGTGAGTGGAATCTAAGGACAGACCTTTTCCTCCCCCCAGCCTCCTCCAGCCCCCAGGGAGCCGTGTGCAGCCAGTGCTCCAGCTGATGGCTGGCCCATTTCCTCAGACTCCTCCTGGGGCCTCTTCCTTCCCTCTGGATTCCTTAAGCCCTTAAGCCTGAGCTGTTTTCAGTCCTGAGCCTGAGAGTGGCCTGCTGTCTCCAAGCAGCTCTGGGGAGCTCTGCAAAGATCTCTCGGCCTGGCTGTCTCAGTGCGGGCTCCGTGCTGCAGGCCAAGGGCACTTTGCAGATTGTTCTCTCCCTAGCGGAGCAGCAGAGAGGGCCCGCTGGCTGCAGGGCAAGAGTGGGCCTCCTCCCCAGCGCCCACTGTTCTCAACCACCCTGGGCTGCAGACAGGGTGGGAAATGTTCTCTGTGCAACTCACAAATTCCAGTGTGTGTTCATGCCCCGTGGCTGCTATGACAAATTGCCAGAGATTTGGTGGCTTAAAACAGCACATAGGGCTTACAAGTCCAAAAAAAAAGACTTTGGGGCTAAGTCTTAAAAACTTAAAGCATCCTCTGGGCCTGCAGGGGAGGACCTGGGCCCTACCCCTCCAGGGCTAGAGGCTGTCTGCCGTCCCTGGCTCACGGCCCCTTCCTCACAGTGCCCCCTGCGTCCACCCCAGCTCCCCCTCTGATGTCAAATCTCCATCCCCTTCTGTCTGACGAGGCCCCAGTGACTACCTTAGGCCACCCTGGGCTCCACCATGGGGTCTTCCCACTCAGTTTAAAGTACACAGCTCCTTCTGCTGTGTCCATTCACGTGTTCTGAGGTTCCAGGCAGTAGGACCCAGTATTTTGGGGGGTCATTGACCAAGTGGCCACCTTGGGCTAGGTGGACACTATTCACCCCTCCAGCATGATGGACATGCCGCCTGGGGACGCAGAGCTGGCCACACAGAGATAGCAAGTTCCAGGTGGTGACTTCTTGCTGTCCCCTCCCCCCACCAGCCTCAAGCTGTGACTTGGGGTCCAGCAGCCACATGCTCACGCCCAGGTGTTGACTTTTCAGCTGATGATGCCGAGAAGCAGGACGTGGGGAGCGCTCCCAGCAAGGGAGCCCAGCAGCCCATGGCACGTGCAGGGGGTCCCGACAGCAGACCCCGGAGCAGGGCTGGCATCTCAGTGGTGCACAGTGAATTCTGGGGTGTCATCCGCGTGCATCCCCCACACCTGGCTCTCTGCTCTCCCAGACCCCAGGGTGGCCGACGTTCTTGGATTCGTGTGTTTTCCACTTAAACCTGCCAAAGGTGATCCAGCACCATGAGTGTCCCCATCCCCCTAGCCAGGCCAATACCTACTCCAGAGTTTGTGCATCCACCCGCTGGGAGGAGAGAGAATGGCCGCCCAGCATAACCCCACGGGACTAGCCCCTTCTCTGTGCAGAGAGGGCAGAACCGATACCCTAAAGACACACTCCATTGACCCCCCTCCTCCAGCTACGGCCCACCTGCCCACCTTCATCCACATCGATGGATTCACACGCTGATTAGGTTAAAGTTCCCGTAACCTGATCATTTCACCTCTGAATTTTCTTGCATTTTCTCCCACATGAGCTCTTAGGGGACGCCTCACAGAGAAAGCATAATACCGAGTCCAGTTAACGACACCAACTGAGGAGTTAGGGCAGCAACATAAGCTGTTCTGGTGTCTAACCCTTAAATCTGCTTGTTTGGGTCTCAGAGCAGAAGGACTTCCGGTGCCCAGGGCAGGCACCCACCCAGAGATAAATCAGTGGCTCCTGTTTCAAAGTCAGTGAGGGGCCAAGGTCCCCTGGGCTGTGTGACCCTGAGCTCTGGTGCACACCCTGCTTGGGAGAGCGTCCCTCCCTGCTGGCTTGACTTCCTGAGCTCCATGGTTGTGGCTCATCTGGCTCCAGCCTCCCTTAATTCTGTTGTTTCTCTCTCAAAAAAAGATCTTTGCTCTTTATCTACTTCCAAGTCAGACACTGTGAGGCCTGGGATGATCAGGGGTCAGGTGCACGGCTCGTCATTGGAGATGACAGAGCTGGGCATGTGCGCCCCTCGTCTACTCCAAAGTCCACCTGAGCATCAATGTGAAAAGTCCAGAGCGGGCACCCGGGCTCCACACTCGCGCCACCAGCCTCTCCTGGTTTGTCCTCTGACGACCCCTGACTCTACATAGCAGTGAGCTGAGCCCAGCTGTGCAGCCTGAGCAGGGGACTCCAACTGCTCAGGTCAATAGGAAGCTCATCCGGCACAGAGACTCCGCCTTTCCACCCCAGACAGGCCCAGCTAAACCCAGGAAGCTCTGCTCAAACCACCGGAAAGCTTCGCTTCAGCCAGCTCCTCCAGGCCACTCCCCAGTGCAGGCCAGTCCCTGAGGACAGCACCTACTGTGTGCTCTGCTCCACAGGCTGCCTGGTCCACAGGGGCCTGCAGCATCAAGGGTGAGGCCAGCCTGTTCCTCACCACCTGTGCCCACGTGGGCAGCAGGAGGTCCAGGTAGCAGTCTGAAGTTGTATCTCCTCTCCTCCAACCAGCCTTGCTGAGTGTGAGAATCTGGAGGCAGAGATGGAGCCCACAGTGGGCAGGAAGAGGAAGAGGGAGGTGTCTGGGGAGTCTGCCGTCTCAGTCTGCTTCTGCTGCTGTAACAAGAAGCCTGAGACTGAGGAACTTACAGGGCATGGAGTTGTATTTGGCTGTGGTTCTGGAGAAGGGAAGTCCACAGCAAGGCCCTGGAATCTTCTTGGCTTCTTGCTACATCAGCATGTGGTGAGACAGAGCAAGCTTCCAGAGAGAACTGGCTCTTACAGCAAAGCCACGAGTGGATCGACCCTTCACCCATCCACCCCCAGGGGTCCCACCCAAGTACCATCGGTGCGCCTGCAGGAAGAAGTTTCTAGGGCGTGCATTCACACCACGGATCTGTAGGTCACCTTCAAATTTTTAGAGTAACTGTTCCCTGGGCAGCTGAGCAAAGCCTGGGGCACTGGGTCGTCCGGGCTCGCACTGCCCTGAGTCGGCCCAGCTGGGATCAGCGGCTGAACTGAAAAGCAGGTGACTGGAGACAGAATCCCCCGTCGCGGCTGCAGGTTCGGCTGGGAAGCGCCCGGACCCTTTCCCTCAGGAGGCTGCTTGCCCAGCCCAGGCCATTGTCCATCTGTCCCCAGGTCACCTCTCAAACCCAGTGTCCCTGCGGCCTCCTGCTAGGACACCAAAGGCAACAGGAGGAGGCCGAGAATTGCTGCCTTCCCTGATCTCTATAAATGAGCCCAAACCCAATTCAAAGGAGGAAAGAAGAGAAGGAGCCAGGCCCAGCCCGAGGGCCTGTGGTTCTCCCTGGAGCCCTGAGATCGGAGTCCTCCCGGGTCGGTGGCTTCGGAGCAGGGCAGTCGAAACACCTTCTTTCTGGATCCAGAGGACAAGTCACTTGGCACAAAGCATGCACCCGGCCTGATGACCCAGCATCCGCAGCTCACGTCCCAGACTGGCGTGTGGCCGCGGTCCCGTGACCACAGAGCATGAACCACCCTGGGCAGGCAGAGGCCCGGCCTTGGGGAGCCTCGTGTGGAGGGAGCTCGGGTCTGGAAAGCCACAGAAGAAGACATGGCCCGTGGCTTCCAGAGGGGGAGAGCAGGTAGCCCGAGGCAAGACACGATGAATTGGCAAGTGAATCACTCAGACAGGAACCACAGGAGGTCGGGGGGAATGATGGCTGCAGTCCAGGCTGATCCAGGAAGGTTCCATCATCCTACAGTTAGAGCTCCAGGGACAGGACAGGGACAGAGTGAATGATGTCCCTCCCTGGAAGGAGACGGGAGGGACAGGCGGGAGCAGAGGGCGGCCTCGTGTCCTTGCCCTGGTCAGGCAGAGCTCATGTCCTGGAGTCATGGGGAACAGGAGGAGTCTCGGGCCAGCACCGCGGGGCTCAGCCCTGGGGGAGGCGTCTGGTTGGACTGGATCCCACGCTGGACGGAGGGAAGGGACTGCACTTGTTGGAGGACGGAAGCCTGGACTTCTGGTGAGAGCGAGGGGCACGAGACCTTCCCACGGGCTGTGGCCATCCTAGAGCTGGACAGAATTCAAAGCCAGTTCACAGAAACCAGGCGTCAGCAAAGCAATGGCGTCTCAGAGGAAGGGACACCTGTGCCGTGAACTTGACCTTCACCCTGCTCTCCTCTTGGGGACAAGGCAGCACATGTTGGTCCTGCTGAGCCCACGAGGTGGAGACTGGAGCTTGGCGCCACCACGGGGGCCGGTGGCACTCACAAGGGGGAGCACTGGGAGGAAGGAGCCCTGGCAGGGCAGAGAGGCCACGTGGGGCTCCCCAGGATCCTGGCCAGTGGCAGGGCCGAGTTCACACAGAACCAGGCTCCACAAACCTGAGAGTGGCTTCTGTGACGCGGCTCAGAGCAGAGCCCTGCTGGACGTCTCGGTCATTGCAGGAGGCCTCACCGGGCTGCGCCTGCCCCTCTGCACTTCCAGCTCAGACACCAGGAAAGGCACACCCTGGGAGTGAGCGTGACCCAGAGCCACTGCCAGCCTGGGACTGTCCTCTCAGCTAAACCTAGAACCTAGCTTTGAGAGGAATAGGGAGGAAGCCCAAAAACTCGTCAGCACAGAGAACAAGGCCCAACATCTGTCAAGGAACGCAGCTCGGCGCAGATTCCCCCCACAAGGTCCCTTAGAGACACCATGTCAGACTGCTGAGCAGAGTTGCCAGTCGTGTGTAAAACCAGGGACACTTTCCCATGATAGAAAGGACGTTGAGCAAGAGCACTACGACCTGACATTGACAATGGAATTAGCAAAGTTTGAATAAGCTAGATAAGTGTTCTGGAAGAGTGAGCAAATCGAGAATCTCATCAAGCAATGAGAATAATTGATGAAAACTCTGGAACAGAAAACCACAAAGTCTGAAACTTTTACCAAAATCTTATTGGGTGAATTTCACAGAAGATTGAGGATGAAAGAAGAAAGGGGTCAGGGAACTTTAAAAGAGCCAGAGATGCCCAACGCGAAGACCAGGAAAAGATGAATCTAGAAGATACAGAGCCCCAGAGGCCTGTGGGGTGACTGCAGCTGATCTGACCTTCACGTACCGGGAGTCCCAGAAGGAAGGGAAGAAAGAGAGAATAGGACGGGAGCTAGTGGGAGACACGATGACCGAGTTGTTCCCAACCTTGAGGGAGAACATTCACTGCCAGATCCAAGAACCATGGCAAGAAAACCGTCAGATAGACCCAGAGTCGAACATGCCCAGGACATCTGGGTGACGCTGCTGCTGCAAACCAGAACTGAAGAAAAAAAATCTGAAAAGCAACAAAATTTTTAAAACGCATTAAATACAGGAAGCAACGATATAAATAATGACTGCCTCCTCAGAAAATGAGGGTCGGAAAACAACGGAATGACAGTTTTAAGGCACTCAAAGAAATGACGCAGAATTATATAACCAGAAAGAGTGTCTCTCAAAAGTGAGAGGGAAATAATAGTTGGAGAGTAATAGGTCCCTCTGAACCTCCCGCCCCCAGGACCTCCTGAAGAGCAGGACTCGGGCTGACGTGGCCAGGTAGAAACACTAGCCACGGGGATGGGGGTGCCAGGCACAGAAGATGGCACATAGGTGGCCAGACATTTTTAACTATAGCTTATTCCTCCATTAAGCCTATTATAATGAACACTATTGTGAAGAAATGTAGTTTTAACACGGGTAGAAGTGAGTCACGGGACTCCGTAGCGGGAAGGCGAGGTGGGCAAAGAGAATCAGGCCTTCGTCGCGTTTCTACATTGTGATCAGTGGAGTGGCGCAAACCAGGCAGACAGTCGTGAGTAAGAGACCCGTATTGCAATCTGAGAGCAGCTTCTAAAAACAGCGAAACTCCAAAATAAGTAATGAGACAGAAGGTAAAAACCCTACTACATTTTTATACGATTTTTGTGACCAATATGGAGCCTGTTCCCCAACACCTGTTCCCTGCTCGGTCTTGGTTGGATTTCCACTGGTTGGGAGGCTGATGGAGGTCAGGCTGCACCTGTCAACCTCCCTGCAGCTGCAGGGGACCTGCTAAATAAGGTCTCGATAGTGGAGTGTACACAGAAGAGGTAGCCGTGCGACATCTGTGCTCCTGTTTTTCAAGGGAACCGCAGCCCGAGGCCACGCTGCACAAGACAGCCATCATTTCAACCTGGACCATGGGAGGAAGCGGGGAGAAAAATAAACCTTTATCTTGCATAAGTCACTGTCATTTTGTGTCCTTGTTGTATGTAGCCAAATGAAAATTCCAACTAGGACAGTTGCTACCTGTCTCGTACTGGCCTTGGATATAGCTGCACAGACGTTGGAATCCACCCAGGGCTGACAGACCACCTGACAAGCCAGGCACGGCTTAGGCTCCGGAACACTGTGGGCAGGGCAAGAGCTGACCATCCCACAGGATGCACAGTCCCACAGTGTCCCCCTCTGATCCAGATGGAAGGTTGCAAATTTAATTTTATAAATCACTTCCATTTAAAATAGCTTGGGAAATCATGAAAACGGTTGAGAATAAATTTAACAGAAGAGCTCAGTGGAGATAGTCATGAAATAGAAGCCTGGATATTGTTAAGATATTAAGTCTCTCAAAATCGATCTAGAGATTCAACTTAATCACAGTCTAAATTCTAGCAGGCATTTATGTAAGTCTTGATGGGTGGAATCTAAAATTTATATAAAATGCAAAGCTCCTAAAATAGCCAAAGCCACAATGAGGAGAAAGAATAGAATCCGAGGACGTAGAATTCCTGATTCTAAGGCAGCACAGGGCAGGTGGAGATTCCCCAAAGCAAACCTCAGAAGTCTGAATGCTCCAGAATCTGGAACCTACCTACTTACCTGTGAGTGTTGACACAATGTCACAGTGGAAAATCCCACACCGTGAAACCATTTAGTGCACAAAATTATTTACAATGTTGTATAAAATTTCCTTCAGTCAATTGTATGAAACGTAAATCAATTTAATGTTCAGAGGGGTTCCACCCCCAAGATAGCTGATAATAGATATGCAGATATTCCAAAATCTGAAAACAATCTCAAATCTGAAACACTTCTCGTCTCAGCTAAGGATTACTTAAGCCTGAATCATCTTAAGAAAGGCTTTTTGAACAAGATGTGGACCCCTGAACTAGACTCACACACGAGGCTCCATTGAAGTTTTTCAAAGGTACCAATCAGATGTTCACACTGCAAAATATGAGCCTTGGTCTCCACTTCATGCACCGTACACAAAGTTTAATTTGAGGTGGATGATAGACTTAAATAGAAAACTCACACCGTGCAGAATCTAGGAGAAAAAGTGTAGAATATTTAGTGACCTGGGGGTAGGTAACATGTTCCTAGGCAGGACATAGGGAAAAAAACATCAAACAGACAAGTTTCAATATTTGAAATTTCCACTCACGAAAAGACTTAATACAGTAAGACATAGAATAGAAAAAAAAGACACTATAGGATACATAAAGAATTCCCCCAAGAGTAGTAGGAGTTCAATAGTAAAGTGGGAAAAAATAAATAAAGTAAGACCTCACCCAATTAAAAAGAGAAAAACCTCTGAACGCAGACAGGTAAGTGAGTGATTAATAAGCACACAAAGAGGGCTGGACGTCGAGAGGCCTCAGGCCAGTGTCCTCCCATGTCACACCAACGCTGTTAAAACAGTGAGGTCGAACCCCTGTCTCTGAACCGCTGCCGTTGGGACGACCGGCAGCCTCGGCTGTGCACAGGGCTGAGGAGCAACAGAAACGCCTCCCTTGTGAACTCAGCTGCTCCAGGAGTGGCCTGCAACCTTCTCTTAAAGGGCCACAAGCACTAGACACTCCACTCCTGCGCTTACGTCCATGAGAGATGGAGATTCCGGGTGTGAGACTTCACAGCAGCTTATTAACCATAGTCAAAACCTGGAGAGAGCCTTTGGGTTCATCACTGAAAAACAGCTAAAGGACGGTCAGCGTGTTCATACGGAAACCGTTCCTCAAAAGTAAGAAGGAATGGGCACTCACACGTGCTGCCACGTGGAGAGACCTCAAAAAAAGTGTGAGCTAAGAGAAAGAAGCCTGCCAGAAGCACAAGTGTCATATTGTTGCATCTGGATGCTCTTGAACAGGCAGACTGTGTTCTATCACGGAAACAGCAGAGGATGGGCAGGCCTGACCGGAAGGGGCACACAGGGCCTCCCCCCGCGATGGCGGGCCTGGTCACCCACCCAGCTCAGGCACTGTGGAAGCTCATCAGATGAGACACTTCAGATTTCTGTATTTCCTTTCCCTAGCATTTAAAGAGCATTTTTTTTTTTAAATTTCTGGAACTTTCTTATTCATTTAGGATTCATTTCCAAAGATGAGGAGAGATCACTTCACCCCTGGGGATGTTATCACACAGAGAAATTGGAAGGCCTGGTCCACCACTAGGAGATTCACAGTGGCCCAGGGCCGTGGAAAACAGCATGGCAGTCCTGCACAGAACTGAAAACAGGGTCACCCTGGGTCAAATAATCCCACTGAAGGGATATTCCCAAAAGAATTGAAATTGGCATCCGGAAGAGACATCTGCTCCTGGGCTCACGGCAGCACTCTTCACAGTAGGCAAGATGGGACGCTCTGATGTGCCTGGGCAGATGGGTGAATAAAGGAAATGCTACAGTGGAATACTACTCAGCCTCAAAAAAAGAAGGCTACATCATGGATGAAACTGGGGGCAGCAGGCTAAGTGAAATAAGTCACTCCCAGAGGGACAAAAATATGATTCCCCTGGCATAGAAACCAGTCAAGTGCAGAAAAACAAGGAGAATCCCCTTAGTCTAGCTTTTACTCTGTGAGGCCTTCGTGGGCATGGGTGATGCAGGCCACACTGGGAAGGGCCATCTGCCTGACTCAGTCCTAGTTCAGATACCAATCTCACCAAAACCCTGACCGATGCACCAGAGGTCACGTGTCAGCAGGCCTGGGGCAGCACACGCTCAGGCCTGTCTTGCCGTGCTCCCGCACCAGGGCCCACCTGCCCTCTGTGCCCAGGCCCCCCAGGCATTCTGCTCCTGCCCCTCCGTGCCCGGCTCTTCTCTGCATGGACGTCCACTGAGTCTCCCCCTCATGGAGGGAAGTTCACCTCCGTGGAGGTCCAACTCAGAGCCCACATCTTTACATCGTCAGCCCCAGCCGCTCCCTGAGACCTGGACCTGTGTATCCCATAGGTCTGCCGTCTCTGCGGCCCGTCTCTGCAGCCCTCTCCTATGGCCTTTCCGTGCCCCCCAGCCCTTGGCCTCCCAGCCTTTCCCCACAACACAAAGTGCCTTGCTCTGGACAGACGGACCTGAGATTTGGGGCGTGCTCTGTGACCAGTCCTTTAGGAGACACGCCTGAGTCTGCCAAAGAGACCTGACCTGAGTCCCCGACCCCTCTGGGGATAGTGACCCCTCCGAGCCACCTCCACCCCTCCTCTTGCGGCAGCAACCCCCTAGCTTCCCTAACTAGGTGTCCTCCCAGCTCATGCATGGTCTATCTTGGCCAGCAGCCAGCAGCAGGCAGACCTTCCACCCCAGAAGACCACGGGCTGATCTGTCCCACGCCCTCCAGACCTCTGCCCCACTCCAGTGGAATCCCGGCCCCTCTCCGTGGCCTAAAAGCCTCCCAGGCCTGTCCCCCCTCCAGCTGGCCCTGCTCCACACACCTGGCTGCCTGCGTGGCTGCTCGGCCTGGTCACAGCTCTCCTGCTTCGTGAATTCAAGCGGCCAGCTGCCCGAGGCTGCCCTCCCTTCTTTCCTCGGCTTTAACTTCTAGAGAACATTTGCACTGACCTGAGTCCTCCCGGAGGCAGACCTGGGCAGGGGGAACGAGCAGGAAGCAGGCGCAGGCCTGAGTTGCCTGTCCAGCAGGTGAAACGCGGACGTGAATGTTTATCCTGAATGTCACTCGTGTCCCAAGTCCCCTCAGGGTCTCAGCCTCCCACTTCCCTCACCCACTCGCAGAGACCAAGAAGTGGTGGGCGGGGCTGAGCCAGAGCCCACTCCTCGCAGAGCTCCAGGCTGCTAAGGCCACCCACCAGCAGGTGCCCAAGCTGGAGGCTGGGAAGCTCAGGTTGGGCAGCCCCTGGTCTGTGATGCTCACGCTGGGCTCAGCGACCCCTTTACCCTGGGAAGTGCAGAGATGTGCCACTGACCAGGGTGACCGGGACCGGCCTTGGGATCTGAAATCAGAGCTGCCCCAGAAGGTGGCTGGGATCCGTCATTGTCATTAATAATAAGTCACAGGAAGTGAAGTCGAGGTGCCCCGCGCACCGCAGATTGATGGGTCACCGCGTCCCCTTGCTACTTGCTCATGCCATCACTTCTACAGCTTAATCTTCCTGTAACCATATTCCAAAAATCAGAGAAGCTCAATTAGATTGAAGGCCACCCTTGCTGGTACCTACAGCACCGAGTTCACCTTGCTCTCGGGACAGGTGGCTCTTGGTCACCTTTACAGCACTCTGCCTGCAGGGCTTCGTGGGGCCACCACCCGCGGGTTTCTCCTCCCAGTGCCCAGATTTCGACCAAATTGGAAAAAGCTCACGGATTCCGAGGTTGACTCCCAGTTCGTAGCACCAACCCTGTGCGTCTCTTGGAAACCCTTAGGTTAATGCTGACGAAGAACAAAGAGCCAGGACCCTGAAGACCCTCCGCCAGGCCCAGAGCACAGGCTCCGGGGTGACGGGCGGCTTCCCCTTAGGCACGCAGGCCTGCTCCTCCGGCGCTCGCGGGGCTCTGGGCAAGTCTGGCGCACCAAAGGCTGAAGGCAGCCCTTTGAGTCTTGTAATGGCTTCGCAGGGACCGGATTTTTTTTCCATTATTACTAGAGGGAAAACCCACATTGGGATTTGTGTGGGGATTAGCTTACTTTTACACAGACCTTACATAGGGAAAAGAGGGAAAAAAGACAGCACCTCACACACATCTGTGGCTGTCATAAGGAGATGCTTAAAGATAGTGTCACACAGAGAGTGTAAAAATAAATGACGGGGGCCCACAAGCTGAGCCTCAGACAGCAGCACCATCTGCTTTAAGTAACATTTATTTTCCTGAAAAAAAAATATGTTCCCAAACTGAATAATGCCCGTGTAGTCTAAATATTTGCTTTCCGTGAGCATCCTGGGAATAATAGGAAACGTCCCGAGAATCCCGAAGGCATCAGATCCGGGATGGAGAGAAGCAGCCGCGGGCGGGGAGCGCTCGACTGCTGTGGAGATGCGAGGGCACGGTTATTTATGGCCTCTCAGCTCTGACAGTGGGGGACACTGCAGAATCAAAGGCATCTGTTGGCCTAGCAGGAGAGTCTGCAGCCCCGTGGTCAGGACGGAATCGTGTTGGTCCTGGACCCCTGGGTGCAGGCGCCAAGTCACAGTGGGGAGAAAATGGCCCGCAGCTCTCCACGGCCGTTTGACTCAGCGCGAGTTAAACACGCGGACAGACGGTCCAGCACCGAGCGCGTTGACTCCGGCTGCCGTGTGGGCTCCGTTCCCACATCTGACTCAGAAGGTCAGGTTCTGCCGGGTGACTGGTTCTGGAGGGAGCTTGTTGGTGGCGTGGACAGCGCAGCTTCCGAGAGCACATTCCAGGCTCTGGAACGCACTGGCTGTGGCGCTTTGGACAAGTTGCGGACCCTCTCTGGGCCTCAGTTTCCCCATCTGCATGATGCCTTCCCACCTGAGGGGCAGCTCAGAGAAGGGGGTACTTACCACTCCAGGTGCCAGTGCCCAGGCTGTTGGGACATGTGCTCTTGCTCTGCTGCCCTGGCTGACATGGGAGCTCTGGTGGGAACAGGGGCTGTGCTGAGACATTTTTGCCAGCACTCTAATAATTTCATTGACACGTGATGAGGGACACTGCATGGAGACAGGGCTCTGTACCTCGTGGCTGGCGCCTTTGAACTTGGTCCTGCAGGGTCAAGGGTCTCTCTGCTTATTTTGTTCTTTGATATTTCAAGTCATCCATGAGCAGCGGCATCCTGAACACCTGATCTTAAACATCCTAATGGTGGCTTCTCTCCTTTGAGCTCAGAGGACGCGGTGGTGGCACAAAGCAAGCTGATCATCCACGGTGCCAGGTGCCCAGCCTGACCACTCGAAGTGACTCCTGCCTTCTGTTCCCAGAAGACAGCTTTCTACACACGCAGACTCACCGCAAGGTCCCACCTTATGGGTCAGTGTCCTCTAGCAAGTCCATGTCACGCGTTGGCATTCAGATCTACTCGTTAGGAGATGCTTGCCCTGTGCCCAGCACGGCACTGTGGCCCTTAAGCCCATCCATCAGTGATTCCCACAAGCGCACCTGCAGCACACGGGTTTCTTAATCGCAGTGACGCTTATGGGTCCTTAAAGTCCCTGGTTCCCAGGAATAATTTATTGGTTCTCCTGGTTTCTCGGGCAAGAACAAGAAAGGGGTGGCCTAGCAGCAAGGTGTCCGGTGGCATGTTCTCCAGGAGACTGTGATGTGTGAGCACGGGGAAGCACAGTCCTGAACCGACTTCCTGCATTGTCCTTTGTTCCCAAGTTAGAGGGGCTTCCCAGTCCAAGGCCTGTCATGGTGGGTGTCCGAGCCCAGCACTGCCAGCCACACCCCCAGGGCATCTTGGCGACACCGTGTGAGGGTGCCAGAGAGTCAGGGAAAGCCGACAAGGGCACCTGGTGGAGATGGTGCCGGGTGGAGATGGCATGGGGTGGAGATGGCGTGGGGTGGGGGCGTCCGGGTGGGCAGCGGGAAACCTGAGCGCCCACTTCCTGCTGGTGGGTGGTGGACAGCAGGGTGGTGGGAGCCGCCTCTGGGGTGCAGGTAGCTGGAGGAGGGATGCCAGGTGTTGCTGGAGCTATGGGGGGGACAAGGTTGACGATGGGGTCAAAGAGTCTGGAGAAGGTCGTGGGTTTTCACAGGCCAGGCGTCAGAGAGAGCCGCAGGCACAGGGGCTCTGAGCCCAGGCGAGCCACAGCCCCTGCGCTGTACAGGGACCGGCCCCCAGAGCTCAGGCAGAGCAGGGTGGCCCAACCTGCAGGCAGAAGGAGGGACTGGCTCATGTGGACAGACTCAGGAGGGACACCAACAAAGGAGCTGGACTGAAGCAGAAGGTCACAAACAGCGGGGAAGAGGAGGAGCCTGGGATCCAGCAGGCCCCGGTACAGGCCCATCCAGCTGAGAGAATGATTGACAGGCTGCAGAGCAGCTGGGGAGGGATGGGTGGAGCCCAGCCCTGACGGCAGGGCCCAGAGTCAGGGCCACCTGTGCAGAGCCAGACCCTCTGGCTGGAGGTAGCCCAGACTAGGTGCAAAGACAATCAGACTCCATCCAGTGCCAGTCAGAGCGGCAGGAGGGCTGCCCCTTGCCAGCACTCGAGGCCTCTCTCTGAAGAGCCTGTGGTTGCTGAGGACTTGGCACTGGCCTGGCCTCAAGCACAGACGTGCAAACATGGTAGAGCGCTCATGCGAACCTGGCCGGTCTAGCCAGCGTGTCCACACGGTCTAGCCTGGTGCTCCCAGGCCCCGGTGAGCAAAGCAACCAAGAGCAAGAGAGGCTTCGCCAGCACATTGTTCAACAGTGACCTTTTTAAAACAAGACTACCCTCAAAAATAACGATACAGTGCAATAGATACACACACCGGAACAGTGGTCCGGCCCATTACCGAGTCCCATGCTGTCTGGACTTGGACTGGCCCGGGGGCTCTTCCCACCAGCACCACCCAAACACAGGAGGGGAGGGTCTCACTACAGCGCTCCGAGCCACTAGGCCAGGGGACTCCTCAGCTCCGATACCATCTCATGGAGTCACCACGGTTGACCCAAATGGCATCGTGTGGTCCATGACCGTGAGCAGTCTCTGCCCAGTGAGTGTGACCTCAGCCAGAATCTAAGGTACAAAACACAGTTCCCGGAGCACCAGGCGTTGCCGGTGCAGCAGGGGGAGGGTGGGCTTTCTGGGGCAGCGTGTATCTTCTCTGCCAGGACAGACGGGCAGCCCATGCCTTTGCAGCAACTGGGAGGAGCCTGGAGACGGGCGGAGCTGTGCTCGGGGAGCCGCGTGTGGCTGGGCCAAGTCACCTGGTCACATCACCCAGGGTCCCACAGAGCAAGTGTGGGGTCATGGCACTCATTACCCACTTCTCAGTAGATCCCACTTCCTTCAGTATCTGCTGTGGGTCAGGTGCACACAGGGGGTGTTTCATGATTACCATTTGGTACCAGGGATTGAATCTACAGGTGCCTGACCACGGACCCACAACCTCAGACCTTTTTTATTTTGAGACAGATCTCTCTAAGTTGGTGAGGCTGGAACTTGTGATCCTCCTGCCTCAGCCTCCCGAGCTGCTGGGATTACAGGTGTGCGCCACCAAGCCCAGAGTGGAAAACATCAAGAAAGAAGAGGATTGGATGCGGACTCTAAAAGCCGGTTCCATAAATATCGGCAACATGTTTCTCAGGCTCCCAGACAGGCCAAGTACGACGTGGACACACAGGAGAGGGTACCCAGTGGCAGCGTCAGGTGGGGCCAGCGGGGGGCCTGGGGCTGCAGCAATGCCCAGGAAGAGGGCACCAGGGCGGAGGAGCAGTTCTCCTGCACGCAGGGGTGACCCCCGGATTCCTCATGACCTTCCAGGAACATGGTGCCTGTCTCTGACTGGGCCAGAGAGAGAGAGCAGGCAGAGGCTCCTCCCACCTGCCCCTGGCTCGGGACAGCTGGTGGAGGTGGCAGCCTCAGAGATGATGCCCGGCATAGACCCACCTGATGGCGGAGAGCGCCAAGGCAGCCGTGCGTACAACTCCTCGTTTCTGACAACCAGAGGGGGCGGGTGAGAGTGCCCGGGGGGAGACACGAGGGAGGGGACTGTGCTGGACATGCAGAGGCCGGAGGTGGAGGGCTGGCAAGCGAGGAGGGCAGGGCAGGGGGGTCAGTGCCCTCCGGGACCCTCCCGCTGGCTCCTGGCTCCTCTCCCAGGTGCCATCTGATGGGGTCAGTGTGCGAGTTCAGTAACAGGATTGTAGACTTTGAAGTTGGGCAGACATTGGATTTAATGACCCAGCTCAGCTGCTGACCAGCTGCGTGACCAGCTGTGTGACGCTGGGAAGCAGGCTGACCTTCTCTGATCCGACAGTGGCCTTCGTACTGCTTATGTGAGGATGCAGTGAGATTAAATGCTCATCTCCGCCAGGCTCCGTACCCGCTGGTCCGTGATGGTGGCTGGCTTCTTCTCTCCCGCCCTCTCCTCCCTCTTACTACCATTATCTGGAATAAGGAGCCCGTACGATGAAGCCGTTGAGCCCTTGATCACATTTCAAGCTGGGTCCACTGTCACAAATGGACAGGCCAAATTAGCAGGCCTGTGGCTTCTGAGAGGAGGCTCCTTGTTGCTTTCAACCTCTGGATGTGACTCCTTGGCTCATCGTCTGGTGTGAACTTTGTGACGACCCGTGACAGGCCAGCCTCAGGACACGGCTGGTGGAATCACAGAGGCCCGTGTTGAAGGCGCGCACTCCTGGCTGACCGGGCTGCCGTCTCTGAACGCTCAGTGGTTTTTAGCAGGGAGCCCCATCTTCCCACCTGACGCTGGGTCCCCTAACTCCGCTCTGTCCAGGAGGTCCACCCCTAACTCCGCTCTGTCCAGGAGGTCCAGCCCCCCCTTCTAGAGCCGGGAAAGCAAGGCCAAGGCAAGTCAGGAAAGCACCTGAGAAAGACGGTCAACCCGAGCCTGGGCCGCGGGCTCCCTCAGCTTCCAGAGCCTTCCAAAAACCTGGTGAAATACACACGAGATGACATTCACATTTCAGTCCAGCAGTGCTGCCCACCTTCACTGCACGACCACTGCCCCTGTGTAGTTTTAGGACACGTCCATCACCTCTGAAAGAACCCTGTCCCATTGGCCATCGCGCCCGAGGCTCCCCCAGCCCCTGGTGGCCACCATCGGCTCTCTGCTCAGAGCTGATGCTCTGTGTCCACCTGGAGGGACGCCCAGAGCTGGTACAACACTCCTGCTGGGCGTGTCTGGGAGGGTGTGTCCAGGAGAGGGGGCACCTTGATGGACGGGCGCAGTGAAGAAGACCCCCCCTATCCTAGCTGAGGTGGGTGACGTGGTCCCATCCACGGAGAGCCCCGGTGGAACCCAAAGGAGCAGGAAGGGGAATTCCGTCTCCTTGGGCCACTCTCAGACTCCGAGGCTCCTGGGTCCTGGGCCTCTGGACCCCGGGACTTAAGTCCCACCTCTGCCCCTCCCCTCGCCCTGGTCCTCCGGTGACGCCCCGGCGTCCCTCCTCCTCTGGCCGGCAGACAGCAGACGGCCCGTGACCCGCTCTCTCCTCTGTGCGTGTGTTGGTGCCGGGGCTCCTTTGCCCAGGAGGACCCAGACACCAACGCGGTGGCTTTGCCGATTCTGGGTGTTCTGCACAGACAGGATTCTGCAGAGATTCTCCCTCGAATTTTTGGGCCCAGAGTGAATCCGTCGCACGACAGCTTGGCGGTCCCGGGTGCTCAGTGTTGGGGCAAAGCTTTGGTGACCAGCTGCTTCATACAGCATAGCACGTGGTCAGTGGAGGAGCGTCACCCCTCCTGCACCTCCCTGTCACCACTGTGCTGAGTGCCACTGCCCTTGCAATGGAGGGGACGCAGGGAGGAGGACGGCATGTGTCATCCCTTCCAAGACCGCGTGACCACGCTGAGGCTGACCCCAGGCTGCAGTTTTAACCTTCAGTCCTAGAGCTCCGGCTTCTAAATCCTCGTGGTCCCCTGTCCCCTGGCCAGGGCCTGAAGCACAGGTCAAGGCAGTGCAGGTGGAGAGAAACGACAGGCAGAGGCCTGGAGGGAGCCGGGACAGTCCTGCCCTCTGCCGCGCCTGGAGTCTGGACCACACTCCTGTTTGGCTCTGCAGCACCCAGGAGGCCTTTGAATAGATGCTCTCAGGACCCACATTCTGCTCTGCAGACATTTTAGCTGGACAGAAGGATCGTGCAGGTTGAGAGAAGGAGGCAGAGCCACACAGCCATCCTGGGGAAGCGCCAGCCCTGGGTACAGTCTTTCTATGTCATAGAATCAGCGATTTGTATCATCTTAAAATAACTACAAAGCCTTGGCTGGAACCCCACTGTGGAGGCCTCTGAGCATTTGCAAACAAGAGCTCATCCTGCAGCATCCTTTATCTGCCGTCTCTGGATCAAAGGGCCCAGGCGGGCTGGTACCTGCAGCCCACACCTGGGACGCCTTTCTCTCCTCCAGGCCTGACGTCTCAGAGGATGGTGTGTCGCCACCGCTCAGTGGGCTCGGATCAGCAGCAGAAGCAAGCTTACACAAGGTCCACCTCCGGTCATAATGGACAGAGGCCTGGTGGTGGACAGCACAGTGGCCACATGGACCCTGCAATGCCGAGAGCTATTTGTGACAGTTTCTCAGACGCCTCCAGGCGGGAGAGCCAGATGTCCCTGGAAACAAAGATTCCGCTTTTATGCCACCCTCTTTCCTGGTGTGAAGGTCCATTCTTACGCGAGGTGGAACTTTCACAGTCCCTGCCCGAGAGCTGGACTGCTTCGTCCAGAACAGCCGGTGGTCACAGCACAGCTTCCTGAGGACCAGGGAGGCCTTGAGGTGCAGGGCAGCCACTACAGGAAGAGATGGACAAGTGGGGGCGGGGGGCGTTTGACGCTGGGCTCGCGGGTTGGAGGACACTCTGACCCCCTCTGGATCAGGGTAACCAGACAGGGTTGGGGGGCGGGGGCGGCTGCCCTGCTGGTGAGATGGGTCCCGAGGTGGCTGTGCACCCAAGGTCTCCTCCTTCTCCTGGCCTCACGGTCGTGGGTAAATGGCTTTTCCTCTCTGAATCTCGATTTCCTCACCTACAAAACGGCTATATTGATCCATGTTATGGATTTCTTTGAATGTTAGTTAAGTTCTGATGCAAAGCACATACCAAAGGCCGGGAACTGGGAGGAGACGTCACCAGAGCTGGGTTTGGGTGGGGTGCGTCCAGAGTGGTGTCAGTCAGCTTTTCGTGACTGTGATAAGAACCACTTACAGGAGGGAAAGTTGACTTGAGCTCCCAGTCTCAGAGGCTCAGTCCCGGGGCTGCCAGGCCTTGCTCAGGGAGGTGGAGCGTCCTGGTGGAAGGGCCTGGTGGAGCCAAGCTGCTCACCTGGCAGCCAGGAAGTGGAGGGAGAGGGGGCACGATATTATCCCTAAGTGCAGGGCCCTGTGACCCACCTCCTCTGGCCACCTCCTGCCTGCCCAGTTACCACTCAGCGCAGGAGCACCTTCAAATCATTACTCCACCAAGTGGATCAATCGCCAACTGGGTCACGGTCCCCGTGGTCTAGTCACTTCACCTCTGAGCACTCCCACCTCCGCACAGGGCCCCTCACCTAAACCAGAACATTCCATCCCGGCCCCCAAAGCTCATGTCCACCTCACGGTGCAAAATAGTCTTAGTCCATCTCCCGCAGTCTTAGCGGTTTCGGCACGGCCAAATAGTCCAAGGCTCAAGTGTCCCCAGAGACTCAAGACAAACTCTCGCCCGTGAGCCCCTGTGAAAGTCAAAAGCAAGCTCCGTGTGCCCAACATAGGTGGCACAGCGACCACTCCCGACCCACGTGGGACACAGGGGCACAGAAAGAAGGGGTGGGAGCAGAGCAGGGCTGAAACCCAGCCGGGCAGGCGTGGTGCCCTGTGACTCCACGTCCAGTGTCTGGGCACACAGGTGGTGAGATGGGGTTTCCTCAGGGCTTGGACAGCCCGGCCCTACGGTCCCCGATTACCACCCTCCTGGTCCCTCCCTCAGGCTGTCTCTACCTGAATGCAGCCTTGGCAGACTCTCCATGTTCCTGGCATCTCTCAGTCCTGGGGGGTCTCCCCTGCGGCTTGGACTCTTCTCACATTTTCATGGTCACCCCCCAGGGGCCACCCACGGGGACTCCAACCTGCTACACTTGGCCTGAACGTCTCTGTGCTTCTTCTCTGTCCAAACTGCAAGCTTTTCAAATCTTCCCTCTTTACTTTCCGCTCCTGATACAGAAAACCTGCCGGGGACACCAGGCCATTGCCCGAGGCTGTGCCTCTGCTACGTTCATCAGCCCACCACCTCCAAAGTCACCCCACAGAAAGTCCCAGGACGTGGGCCACGGGGAGACAAGTTCTTTGCCAGAACAGAACACTGACGGCCTCTGGTCCAGTGAGGCCTCACTCCAAAATGGGTCCATTTTCCCCTCTGAGACCTCACGAGCCCGTCTGTGATCTGGTTTTCCAAACTCCAACCCGAATCACCATGAACTGTGCGTGCCACATTCTAAGACTCACCCAGCCTGAATCTCCAGACGTTTCCAAACTCCTCCCACGAACCAGTTCCTAAGGCTTCTGAACCACAGGAGGTTGGTCACAGCCAAGACCTCACTTCTCAGGGCCAATTTCTGTTAGTTGACTTTTCGTAACTGTGACCAAAATTCCCACAAGAACAACTTTGAGGAGGAAAAGTTTCTGTTGAGCTCACGGTTCCAGAGGCTCAGTCCACGGCCGACCACTCATTGCCCTGGGCCCAAGGGGAGGTGGGCAGCGTGGCAGAGGGCAGGTGGCAGGAACCTGCTCGGGTCCTGGCAGCTGGAAAGTGGAGAGGAGGAGGAGCCAGGGGGCAAGATGTAGTCCCAATGACTGACCCCAGTGACCACCCTCCACAGCCCTGCCCACCTGTACTGACCACCCACTGTAGCCTTCCTAGGTTCCTCCTGCAACAGACGGACTCCTCCACAGATTAGGTCCAGCTCTCACCGTCTGATCATGTCACCTCCCAACACCCTCACGTCAACGTGGGCACCTTCACAGGACACCTCATACCCAACCACGGCACGGGAATAAACCCAGAGGAACTCAGACACGGCCCAGGTCCTTCTGGGGCCTCGGCTGACGGAGAACAGGTCAGCCAGCTCCTTGAGCAAAGGAGGGATCAGTTTTTACTCATGTGTAGGGGCTGCTCGGTGGACATCTCTTTCCTCATCTCTCCGGGTCAGTGCTGAAGCCCAGTCCTCCTGGCTTTAAGGATGCCCTTGGCTCCTAGGTCATAAGATCGTCTGGGGCGGTGAGGGCCACACGGTAGCTAGGGGCATTTGCCCCTGTTTCCTGGGTCCCTTACTGTCACGGGGTGACTGAGGACTCTGAGACAATCGAAGGATGCTTTGTCTTTGTGTTAATCGAGTTTCCCTTAAACCTTTACCAATAATGTCACAGGCTTCTCCATTGTGATTGTTCTCTGGAAGTAGCTACCCACCGTTCTTTACTTTTCTGTCACTTCATTTTGTCTGAGGTGACCTCCTGGAAAGAGCCCTTTCACATGTGTGTGTCCTTCCTGTGCCTTAAACTGAGGACTGACTCCTTCCCGGTGATGGACGGGCCTTCTCCCCTCCCTCCCTCCCTCCCTCCCGCCCTGGTGACTCCGCGCCCTTCGCCCTCCCTCTTGCCTCTGCTAGGTTCACTAACCTCTTATTTCATACCCTCTCCAGCAGTCTGCAGTCCCCACACCCCTGTTCTGGGAACTAGCAATGGCCTTTACAGTCGGCCATGTGCATCCACGGGTGCTCCTTGGCTTCCCGCACACGGGCAGCTTCTGCCCCCTCCTCACGGGAACAGACTCGATCTGGTTCTCCCCACGTTTCCCATCTCGGCTTCCAGTGGGGCTTCTGCAAAGTGGCTCCAGGTCGCCTTGGTCACTCCCCACGGTCAGCCCCCGGTCGGCCCAGGCCATGCAGGTCCGCTCTCCGCCCAGACGGTGCCCTGAAGGCTGAGGCCAGGCCACAGCTCGCCCGCCCTTCCCGTCCCCTCTCGCTCTCTCTCCGGCACAGCTGTCCTTCTGGGGTGCCCACTTGGCTCCTGTGACATCCGGGCTCAAGTTTCCCTAAGGGACATCTTCAGGGTGGGACAATGGTCTAAATGTGCATGCGTGGGGGATTATTGTGTCCTCTTTTTAAGGTTTTTGACTTATTATGCAATTCTAAGTTCAAATCCGTTCCTCCGTGACTTTGGAAATCGTGTTCCTATTATTTTCTGAAATTTCATGTTGAAAACTGTGAGTCTGATGCCCGTCTAATACCAAGTCTGATTTTCCTTGATACATTTTTAGGATTGATTTTTTTTTTAATTCGAATTTCAAAATTTTGTCTATTTAGGGCTAAAATTTAAAAGCAAAGACTCCCTGCTACATCTGGTGTGCAGGACCCTTGCGTACACTCTCATCTGTGGGTGCTGGTGTCCTTTCTACAGGAGGACACAGCACCCGTAGGTTACCTAGCACCCATCCCATACCTTCAGGTCTTCTCTAGGTGATCTACAGCCCCGACGTGTAAATGCTGTGGAAAGAGTTGCTATGCAAAGCTCTTGTTTAGGGACTAAGGACTAGGGGAAATGTGCACGTTCAGCACACACAGACACGGTGTTTTTTTTTCAAATATATTTTTTGTGAGGTTGGTTAACGCCTAGGGTGTGGGACCTGTGGCCATGGAGGACCAGCTGCACATTCAAAGTGGGCGTTTAAAATTCACATTAAAAAGCAATATTGCATAAGACGTATGCTAAAAAATAAAACGTGCATTTATATTGTTTTTGCTTAGCATTTGGTGGTTTCCTGAAAGTCAGATCTTTCCTGATATGGGACGTTTCCTGGGATTGCTTTCAATCTGTTCCTTGTGTTCCTTCTCCTGTCCCTTTTCTGGACCCTCACCAGCAGGCCCTTATTTTAGGTTTTGGATCCATCCTCCACATCTTAATTTTCCTCTCGCCGTTCCTCTCTCCGTGTTCTCCTTCTTATGGGATAGAAGCCTCCAGCCAGTGGCTGAGCTGCCTTCCCGCCCCCCAGCCCCCCACCCACCTCCCTCTAGAAACCTTCTCAGAAGCGCTCCTTGTCCACGTTCACGGCAGGAGAACTCAGCCTCCCAAAGTGGCCAGTCCTCCCTAAAGTGACCCAGAGAGGCCACGCACTTCCACGCCAAGTTCTAATAAGGATCCTGGGAACTTGACAGATGGATTCCAAAGTTCATGTGGAAGCGTGAAAGGCCAGGAGCGGCAGGAGGAGGAGGGACGGAACTGAAAACCGTGCGGTTCCCAAGGCCGACCAGAGACCACCGGGAGCAGGACACCAGGCGTCACCAGGAAAGGGGGCCGTCGGCCGAGGAGGGACTAGCGGGGCAGGCCGAGTTGATCTCAGACACCTTGACAGCTGAGAGTAAAACTTTAAAATGCACAAAACAAAATAATGAAAGCTGTTTCTGACTGAAAAAGGGACAGCGATCTTAAACAGACCCCCGTTAGACACTCGTTAGCGATCCATCATTCTGTCTACTCTTTAATCAAAACCTTCTGTTTCTCCAAACACACTTCAAAGAAAGCTGAACTGGGAGGAAGACGCTCCCCGGGTAAGAACACAGACTTGTTCCACTGAGCGCGAATCAAGGAGCCCTTTAAGTCGATAAGCAGCAGCAGAAATGAGCCGCAGTAAACCCACACGTGGACGGCCCCCGCTCAGTGGCCAGCAGATAATGAGCCTCGTTAGGAACCAGCAAACCTAATTAGGGGACAGGGAGGGACTGTTGCGTCCCCTGGGACTGGCGCGACTGATGTGCTGCGGGGATGGTGGCCCTGGTCCTGTTCCCCTGGTCGCGTGTGCACGGTGGGGACTGGGACACTCACCCCAGGTGAGAGCCGCCCTGGAGAAACTTCACAGCCACGCGGGGTCCGGCACAGCCCTGGTCAGCAAAAAACCTGGGCACAAACCCAAGTGTCACCCGCAGCCGGCTGGACACCGACCCTGCAGCCTGTTCACACCATCAGAGGTCACGCAGGCTGAGACACCAAGGGGCCGCGGCCGTGGACCTGAGAAGCAGGCTTCACAGCACAACGGCCCCTGGGCGGCCACCCAGGGGGACTGCACCACAGACTCCGAACCTGACTCGGAAGCCCAGAAGCAACACCGTGTGTAAGCAAGGACCCAAGGGCCACCTGTGAAAAGTTGCCACTTTCATCCTAATCCACAACGTGAACTGAGCAGCGCAGTGCTGAGGTGTGCCTGCAGCGTGGTCCCGACCTGCCCTGACACAGACCCGTCGTGAAGCCACCAGACCCCACCGGCAACCTCGGGGCTTCTTCAGCATCTTCTCCTTTAATGTTTTGATCCCTTTATATTTTGGGGGGGAGGAGGGGTACCAGGATGGAACTCAGGGCACTCGACCACTGAGCCCCATCCCAGCCCGATCTTGCATTTTACTTAGAGACAGGGTCTCACTGAGCTGCTCAGGGCCTCCCTTTTGCTGAGGCTGGCTTTGAACTCGTGATCCTCCTGCCTCGGCCTCCCTGCACGCTGGGATGACAGGCGTGCACCACCGTGCCCGGCTCCTTTATAAATGTTTTGTTGGTGCCCAGCAGTTATACCCAGTATTGAGATTGGATGTGGAGTGTTTGTACATGAGCACAGTTGGGTCGATTTCGTTCCCAGTACCTCCCTCTCCCCGCCTCCTCCCTCCCTGGTCTACCCCTCTACCTGCTGGTGCCCCTCCATCTCCCTAAGCTCCCTTCTTCCTGTTTCCTCCCCAGCTTCTGGATGGGACAGAAGACAGACCCTTGCCTTCCCAGCCTGGCTCTGTCTGCTCAGCAGCACACCCTCCAGTTCCACCCATTGTCCTGCCAGCGACACGATTGGGTTCTTCTTTACAGTGGCTACGTCTCCATTGCACACATTCACCACATTTTCTTTACCCATCATCTCCCGACGGCACCGAGGCTGGTTCCGTAACACGGCTGCTGTGAATCCTGCTGCTGTGAACGTGGCGATGAAGCAGTTTTCCTTAGGAGACACAGTGAGTGGGTTTTCCGCATTATCAGGTCACCTAGTGATAGCAAATGACCTGGAAGACACAGAGCCACAGGAAGAAGGTAAAACTGCCCACAACCCTGTGCCCCTTTTCTTTTTACATAAACTCTTTCTTTTCATGTTTTAAAAATGGGTATCTGAGCCGGTAAGTAAAGCATAGAGTCCTGCATGTTCTGGGGCCGCGGACACCCAGTTCCCGAGCCGCGGACACTGCCAGCCACATCCGTCTCTTTAGGTGCAAGCCTTCAAACCCTCCCTGCAGATTTTGGCACCATACACTACGTCATTGCCATCGATGGTCACCTGCCAGGCAGCAGCGCCCAGAGCTTTTGCTCCTCTCTCCTTGTGACCCAGGACCTGCTGATTGACACCTTGCCGTCCCCGCGGTCCCCCCTCCCTGGCCTCTGCTGACCATCCTTGACTCTCAACTTCGAAGACACCAGCTTTTCAGACTTGGGCCCTGAGTGAGCTCCTGCAGTCCTGCTCCTTCTGGTGAAAGACCCTGCAGAGGGACTGTTCCGCCTGGCGGGAGCAGGACGCGCCTTCTAACCACATCAACCTGGTGCCACAGCCGAGGGCGAGATGCCCGCGCGAGGACCGCAGGTGTGGGAGCCAGAGGCCCCGGGCATGGTCCCACCCTGTCAGTGGTCTTAGAGCAGCTCGGCTGGGCCCAAGTGACATATGCGGTCCAGCTGGAGTCCACGCCAGACGGGCGCGTGTCCAGCTCCATTTCTGTGAGAGCACAGCATTGTCCAAAATGTGGTCTCCAAAAACATGGGAATTTTTGAGGACAGAATTTCCACTTCAGACAAGATTTAACAAGCCCTCTAGAGAAATTATCTGGGGTCAGAGATCTAAACCTGCCAAATAAACATCCCGTCAGAGGCTAAACGGACAGGTTTCTCCACCCCACCCCCGCCCTGTTTAAACATTAAGGAACTGAATAATCCTATTTTTCCTCCAGCTTCAGACAGCCAGCATTCATAAATATTCATTTTTTGCAACTGGAAGCATTAGGCCTTGTTACTTCAAGTGGAACTAACTGAAAATTAATGATGGTTTTCAGAAAAAGCAAGATTATATACACAGAAGCAATTAAACACAAACCTATTAATTATTTAACAACTTGTTAATGAGCAGAATCCCAGCGCCGGAGTCCTGGCGGCGGCTGCCTGCCCTGCCAAGGCACCCACAGACGGGCCTTTCAAAGTTCGGCTTCGAGGAGTTTAAGAGCTGGGGGGATTTTCACAGACAGCACCTTGCGGAGGGGCATCTGAGATGCCAATTACGGGAGGCAGGAAGGAGCTGAGCGGGAATCGGAGAAAAGAAGCCACCTCCGATTTTGATCCGAAACCTCAGACGCAGTGAAGTTCAATCTCAGACTCCGAGTATTTGTTGTGAGAAAACAAAGGCTGGTGCCGTTTCTGCTCTGTACATATTTGCGCGTGCATATTAGTAGCGTAAACATGGACTTGGCCCATTTTACATCCACTGTATCTTAAGTAAACTCAGGACACAGCAGCCGATCTTCACCCCCACCACGGAACCTCAGACTTTCAGTCTGAACTATCTGCCTGGTGAAGGGTTCCTATCGGGTGAAGTGCTCCAGGCCACGGTGTGAATGTCCACGGACCCCAAGGACCCGGGGCCCAGGGTACTGCTCTTGGCCAGGGGCAGACCTCTAAGAGGTGGGGCCTGGAGGGAGGTCTTTAGGTCACTGGGGATGGCCCCAGAAGGGGACGTGGGACCCCAGTCTTCTCCTCTTCCTTGCTCTTTGCTTCTTGCCGTGTCTCACGGGATATGCTTTCTCACCAACGTGGACTGGAACTCCAAACTGGGAGCCAAAATCAACCTTTTTGCTTTATAAGTGGATGACCTGGGGTGTTGTGTTATAGTGATGGGATGCAGGCACAGGCACCACCTAGCAGCCAAGCGCAGTTCAGCACCGAGGGACGTGGTGAATGCCCCAGAGCACAAGGACCAACCTGCTGGGACCAGAGGAGGGAGCGGAGCAAGTCGCCAAATCACATGCTGAGGGACGATTTCTCCCTGCTCCGTTCTGTCTGGGCTCTCCATGGACGTCAGTGCCCTGGCACCGGCTCCCGGACCTTGCTGTCGCTCAGAACAAGGTACCGCAAGCATGGGGCCTCGGCAGACGAGCCCTTGGCGCTGAGGTCGGAGGGCTTTAGAAGCCCTTCTTTCTGGCCTTCTCCCACCCTCCTGCCTCCTGCCCCTTCTTTCTCTACCAAAGTGAGTCACAGGAGCCAGGACCCCTCTTCTGAAGGGACTCCTCTTGGGAAGGGGCAGGGGCTTCCTGGCCCCGAGCAGAACCCAGGCCAGAGCCCCCTCCCCAGAGCAGACCACAGCGGCAGGACAGGACACGCTCCCCGCTCCCTTCGCCCCCAAGGACCTCATTCCACAGCCCCAGCCCCACACCAGGGGGAACTCGTGCCTCGGTGAGAAGCCGGCAAGACTCGGAGCAGCCAGGCCTTGCGGGGGCCTCTGCCCACAGCCACGAGCTGTCCACTGTCCACCGAGCCCAGCACAGAAGCAGGGTTCCCGTGGGTCTCTGTTTCTCGAGGCTCTGGGGGGGTGTCCAACATGGATTGTGTAAGTCCCCGGCCTGCCTGGCCAGCCTGCCCTTGGAGTGTGGATGCTGACCCTTAGGACAGCTGCATCTCCACACCCAGACCCGAGGGCTCTGCACACCTGCCCCTGGGTGCACACTCCACCCAGAGCCACAGCTGATGAGCACAATGGCCACCTTCTGAAGTCGCCCTTGAGCCTCCCTCTCTTGCCCACCACATCTGGGTGGTCAGAACCTGCCCTGGGCTCCAGCCCCGCACATGCCGCCATCCCTCCTCCACCTGGGCGAGGCTCCCCGCCCCTCAGAGCACCGTGCCCCGTGCTGGCATGAGCTGCCCCCACACACCTCCGGATGAGTCCCAGAGCGCAGGACATCTCTCTAAAGCTCGGTGGCATTGCGGGGCCCCTGCCCAAGGCCACCCGGTGCTGGCCCACATCTCTTTCAACCATGGGCTGTGGCTGGAATGTCTCCACCGCAGCTCAGTCCCCACTGTGAGGCGTGAAGAGGTGTGACAAGGTGGGACCTGGCCCTGAGGCTGGGTCATGGGACACTGTTTGCAGATCACTGGATTAGGGGCCAGTTAGAGAGGCCAGCCTGGCTGTAGCTCCTGGACGTGGCCCTCTCAGCCCACAGTGAGGCTCTGCAGAGTCACCAGCAAAAACGCCTCACTCAATAGGGGCCTCCAAAGGCTGCACAGACCCCCATCCTCTACAGATCGCCCAGCTACAGCCGCAGAAAAGACCCCACGACTACCCTGCACCCCCACCGCGCGCCCATGTCCACCTGCCTCCCTTACCCCCTGGCGCCAGCCTCGTGGATCCCATGAGGTGGCCAGACTGTCCAGAGCCCTGTGATGGGGCCCCTTTGCCAGCTCTTCCCTCTCCTGAATCTCCCTGACTCTCCTTCTCCCAGTCCCCGTCACCCCTGAGGACACAGTGGCCATTCTGAACCTGTTGTTTGTTTCCTGTGTATTTCCTCCCCCCTTCCTTCCTCCCTCCCCCCCCTTCCTCCCCCCCTTCCTCCCCTTCTTTCTTTCCCAGAGATTGAACTCCGGGCACCCGACCACTGAGCCCCATCCCAGCCCTATTTTGTGTTTTTTAGAGACAGGATCTCACTGAGTTGCTTAGCGCCTCACTTTTGCAGAGGCTGGCTTTGAACTCGCCATCCTCCTGCCTCAGCCTCCCGAGCATAGGCCTGCTTCGCCGCAGCAGGCCTGTGTATTGTGCACACGCACACACACACGCACACACACATGCACGCTCATCCATGCAGCCGATCGCCTCTTCATTGTCCCTTTCCTCCTACAAAAACAAGGGCAGGGACTGTCCCTTGCTTCCTGCTGGTCAGGACCGGAGCCTCGCTTGCCGTACGCGGTGCCCCACCATCACTGTCAGGTGAAAGAGTGGATAAACATGGAGGGCATGAATAAAGTCATTAATGAATGAATCGGCATCTATTAATGAGTGGATCATCAACACTTGAAGAAGATGGATCGCATCGTGACGTGCTTGGAAGACGGTCTGCGCCGCGGCGGAGATGTGCACGTCAGAAAGGGCCCCGCACAGCATGGAGGATGAGGGATCACGGGAGACGGAGCCCTTCCTCCCCTCGTGGGGATGATACCGTGTGGCCCTGCTGCTCTCCCACTAGACCGTGTTCAGGCCTCGACATCCAGCTAAAGAGGGGCTCTAGGACCCCAGCCCGCAGGCAGGGCCCTGAGCGCGCATCACCTAGGCACTGTGGGAAAAGCGGAGTCAGGGACAGTGCCCACAGCCCCAGCCAGTCCCTCACGGCCACTCACAAGCTCCCGCCCAGCAGCCCTGAGCTGAGTGCGCTGGGCAGCCCCTCCCCTGGTCTAACTGGCAGCCCCTCATTCTCCACACAGAGCCCCGTCCCTGCACCATCCCTGTAACCTCCAGGAGAAGAGGCTGCCAGCCCCCTCGCCACCGCAGAACTGCCTGAGGTTCTCTGCCTCTGCGCCCCACCCCCAGTCCTCCAAACTCACCACGGTGACTTGCCCCAGGAAAGCAGCCACCCCCCAGCCCACCCCAGAGAGGCAAAGGAGTGGCCGGGGCAGTGCCCGAGCTGGGGGAGGTTCTCAGGTCGCCCTGCTCCCTCCTCAGCCTCTCTCCGCCTCTTAGCTGCCCAGCGGCAAATCCAGAGGCCGCTCCTGAGATGCCACAGGGCCTGGGCCGTGGCCCATGCAGCAGGAGGGAAAAGGGGGTGGGTGAGTCCAGGTGCAACGCAAGAGGGTCTCTGCTTGGAGCCATCCCCCACTACCAGGAAAACACAGGCCCCACCCACCGCAGCCCAAGGCGGGGCCTCAGATCCTGTCCCATTGGGCAGATGCACCTGTCAGACCAACGGCAGAGAGTCCTGATGGAAGAGGGAGGCTCCGGAGAGCCCATGGGCTGCTTCACAGCAGACTGCCTCACCGACAAACAGAACCCCATTGATTCAGACCCAATGAGAATTTAAAGCAAAGATTTTAAAATGTATTCAGATGGTGACTGATATTAAAGACACGCAGCAGGTCAAGGCAGATACGGAAAGGAATCTAAAACTGCAAGAAGTTAAGCGGTGAGCGCTGGGGAGAGTGGGGAGTCAGGGTGCCAGAGAGCGAAGAGGAGCTGGGAGACCAGGTGGACCACTAGCTCAGGAGACAGGGAGAGGCTAAAGAGAGGGATAAGACAGAGGCAAGATCCAGAATCCCCATCATGGGAGACCCCCCAGGAAGGGAGAGGGGTAAACCTGGAAAGGAGAAAAGAAACGTGAGTTCCGCAGAGGTGGGAAAAGGCATTCTCTGTGGGCAGGGCTCACAGGTGGGCAGACTAGGAGTGTGGGCTTAAATGAAAATAAGCCCCACCTGGACCCATGAGAGTGACAGGTGAGATCCTCGAAGCAAGAGTCAGACGGAGGCAGATTCCCTGCGAGATCACAGAGCAAGATGGAGAACACCACTGCGGCTCAGGCTGCTCCGGGAAATGCAGATGGGATGCACATGATGGGATGCCCACATCCAGACCTGCACGTGGCTCAGGAGGCCATCCCCCACGTGGCACAGGAGGCCATCCCCCACGTGGGACAGGGGGCCATCCCCCACGTGGCACAGGAGGCCATCCCCCCATGTGGGACAGGGGGCCATCCCCCACGTGGCACAGGAGGCCATCCCCCACGTGGCACAGGAGGCCATGCCCCCACGTGGCACAGGAGGCCATGCCCCCACGTGGCACAGGAGGCCATCCCCCACGTGGCACAGGAGGCCATGCCCCCACGTGGCACAGGAGGCCATCCCCCCACGTGGCACAGGAGGCCATGCCCCCACGTGGCACAGGAGGCCATCCCCCACGTGGCACAGGAGGCCATCCCCCACGTGGCACAGGAGGCCATCCCCCACGTGGCACAGGAGGCCATCCCCACGGGGTGTGCATTCACGCCATCTTGACGTGCAGGAGGAGCTGAGGTGCCTTCAGTGTGGGTGCTCTCCAGGGTGAGCCTGGCTCTCATCATAACAACTAAAACAGAGAAGAAAAGTTAAAAAAGTGAACTAGAGGAGAATCGAGAATCTGCTCCTGGCAGCAGAGCCGACGGACGGGGGAGTCCCGAGGTCTCGCCCTCCAGCCCCGGGATGCTGGATGGAGCACAAGCAGCACTGACTGAAAAGCTGGGCTCCCAAGGAAGGAAGGAAGCCTTCGGGGCCAAGAACAGACAAGGGAAGTGGAGGACCCTGGTGTCTGGAGCAGGTGACTGTCGGCTGCCCTGGGGACGGTCTCCAGAGCCCGGGGCGTGGGGCTGTAGGTCTGAACTGCATGGAGTCGAGGCCAGACCTGGGCCTCCACCTGCAGTCGGGGCTCAGAGGACAGCTTCAATGCAGGGCAGGCCAAGGCCAGCCTCGGCTGTTGGCAAGAGGGGCACAGAGGAAGGACGTTACCTTGGCCCACTTGAGACTCTGTGGCCATTGGCCAGCTCCCCTGTGGGCTGGTGGTGTGAGTCTGGAGGTCTGCAGAGCCAGGACTGTCCTGGAGGAGTGGCTGGCCACAGGTCCCTGCTCAGCCCAAGGACACGCTGAACAAGGTCCCAGGGTTGAGCGCCCCCAGGTGCAGGTGGAAGTAACCTGACTCCCCTCGGAGGAAGGCCCCCAGCCCAGGCTCCCAGGGAGTCCCGCGGGGCCGCACCTGAGCTCAAAACTGGAAACTACAGAACACGCCAGGACCGGCTCCCACACGTCCCCAGAAACAGCCCTCGGCACAGTCCCCAGACTCCCCACGGGAGTTGTCATGAAAAGAACACCCAGTGCCCGTGTTTAGAGTGGAAGAGGATGTGTGCAGATAGGGCAGATTATCAGAAAGTCCAGAAACTCTGAAAAAGGACCAACCAGATTGAAGGGAAAGTGAGAGAGCGAGAGGACGGAGACAGGCAGAGGCCACACAAGGTTGTCAAAGTGGACAAATAAAGGCGTCCCTCTACAGAGTGGATACGCCCCGAGGTGTTGGGATGCTCCACTTCTGTGGGAGCTGTGTGTGGCTGAGGCGCTGGGGCCCAGAGCTGGGGGCGGGGGTAGCAGGGGATGGGCTTAGGTCCACGGCACCCTGGGTTCCAGAGTCCAGGGGTCCTGTCCTTCTGGGATTGGCTTAGGGTCACGGTGCCATGGGGTGGTCACTATGGGGTGGGAGGAAGCACAGGAGAGCGAGACTTATCTCACAAGGTGGCGGTCAACGTTGAAGACGGCTGCTCAGACGTTAATCAAGACCCTGTGCAGATTAAAAATAAATCTAAAACATCTAAAATTAAAAGTGAAATGGTGGGCATTTGGGGTTTTTCTCCAATCACGGCTAAAGAGAGTAAGCCAGAAAATAGACCTGAAGTAAATACACAGAAGGCCGAAGAGGGTGAGAACATGACCAGGGTCACATGACCAGGGTCAACGGTGGAAGGAGCAAGGGCCCAGCGGAGGTCCACCCAGTGACAGGACCTCAGAGGGGAAGATAAAGGAAGCAGGTCCTATGTGTGCGGTGGCCACCTCTGATCCCAGCAGCCTGGGAGGCTGAGGCAGGAGGACCACGAGGTCAACACCAGCCTCGGCAATTGGCAAGACCCTGGTCAAATTAGAAAAACACAAAGGGCTGGTCTGTGGCTTGGGGGTTCAGCGCCCCTGGGTTCAATCCCTGGTAAAAAAAAAGAAAAAGGGAGAGAGAGAGAAAAAATGGAGAAAAAAACATTCTTCAAAGTGATGATGACTGAAAATTTTTCAAATAAACTTTGAAACTGACTCCAAGATTCAGCACAATGAACTCCAAGTCCTGTGAGAGGAAAGGAGTCCACACCTGGAGAGTGTGTGTTGGGACCTGGGAACACAGAAATCCTGCCTCAGCTGCTGAGAAGGAGCCGGATACGGAAAACACAAAGCAAAACAAAACAATCCCATCAATGGCAGGAGCAGGCGGCCCCCAACAGGGGAGCTCCAGCAGGCAGCGCTCAGCGGGGGCTGGTGCTCAGGTTGCAGGGTGCCTGGCAGGACCAGCCCCAGCCCAGCAGGGGACACCTGCAGGTCCCTGTCCTCCTAGGACAGCCCAGCAGGGGAGATGGGAGGTTGGACCTCCCCCTTGGGGGAGAGGGAGGGGAGTGCAGATGAGCCTGAGGAAGGGGGTATGGGGGGCAGGAGGTCTCCATCAGGGAAGGGGCACATCACAGGGAGGTAGCAGCTGAAGGGAAAGTGGGGAGCAGTCCCTTGGGAACAGGAGTGGGCATGCCCCGGGGACCCCCGGTGGGGATTCGACCAAGGGTGTGGGGTCTCCAAGTACAGCAAGGCTGGAGAGATGGCCGTGTGCTCCACCTTCTGCAGACTCCCCAGGCACAGGAGAGGAGGAGCTGGAGGGGTGGGTGGTCAGGTGAGGAGGAGCTGGAGGGGTGGGATGGTCAGGTGAGGAGTAGCTGGAGGGGTGGGATGCTCAGGTGAGGAGGAGCTGGGGGGGTGGGGTGGTCAGGTGAGGAGTAGCTGGAGGGGTGGGTGGTCAGGTGAGGAGGAGCTGGAGGGGTGGGGTGGTCAGGTGAGGAGGAGCTGGAGGGGTGGGGTGGTCAGGTGAGGAGTAGCTGGAGGGGTGGGATGCTCAGGTGAGGAGGAGCTGGGGGGGTGGGGTGGTCAGGTGAGGAGTAGCTGGAGGGGTGGGTGGTCAGGTGAGGAGGAGCTGGAGGGGTGGGGTGGTCAGGTGAGGAGGAGCTGGAGGGGTGGGGTGGTCAGGTGAGGAGTAGCTGGGGGGTGGGGTGGTCAGGTGAGGAGGAGCTGGGGGGGTGGGGTGGTCAGGTGAGGAGGAGCTGGGGGGGTGGGTGGTCAGGTGAGGAGTAGCTGGAGGGGTGGGGTGGTCAGGTGAGGAGGAGCTGGAGGGGTGGGTGGTCAGGTGAGGAGTAGCTGGGGGGGTGGGGTGGTCAGGTGAGGAGGAGCTGGAGGGGTGGGGTGGTCAGGTGAGGAGGAGCTGGAGGGGTGGGGTGGTCAGGTGAGGAGGAGCTGGGGGGGTGGGGTGGTCAGAGGAGGAGTAGCTGGAGGGGTGGGTGGTCAGGTGAGGAGTAGCTGGGGGGGGTGGTCAGAAGAGGAGTAGCTGGAGCGTGGGGGATGGCCAGATGCAGTTTTGCAGGGCCAGAGCATCAAAGGCCGGCTTGCTCTCTAGCCCAGGTGTTTCCCAGGACAGACATCAAATCCACCAGAGTTGTTATCCGCAGGAACGAATGCACAGGGGACCTGGGGCTAGTGACAAGGGACTTAGGGGACCCATGGCCAGTGAGAAGAGGGAAATACTAATCTAAAATTAAACGAAACAGGAGAGTGCCTGTCCAGGGGCACAGTGGGGTGACTGAGAGCTAAAGGGTGTCACCGTCCAACTCTGCGCACTTGAGGCCCATCCACTTGTCTTTTGGACAAATTGTAAAAGATGAAACCATGCCGTCCTTATTCTTAAGTGCATCTGTACACAGAAACATTAGAAGACCCAGAGCATGGCATGGGTGACGAGGAGGGACGCTTGGCGTCCATCAGCCAACCAGGGGTCTTGCCTAGCGGTCACGTGGGGTCCACTCTGGGTTCGGGGGGCGGCTGTGTCTATTTGTGGTTACTGACTCGCTGCACAGGCATTGATTTTATTTTGCTTTTTCGTGCCTGCGTTAGCAGCTGATTGAGGCGTAATCAGCTGGATCAACTGCAGAGCTATGCAAACTAGCGGTTAAAATGCCATAAATAACTCAATTGGCCACTTCGCATGACGGTTATTTCTGTTCTATACAGAAGGGCTTATATAACCCCTGCAGCTCAATATTGGAGTGTTAGGAGCAGAGAGAACAGGCTCTCTGTGATTGGCAGCTCCTCCTCCTCCCAGGTCCTTCCTCCCCACTTGTCTGGCCAGCCTCACAATGCAGCCTCCATCCAGGGTAGGAAACCAGCGCAGGACTCAGAACAATCACGGCGGCTTCTGCTGGTTGGTTGGACTGAACTTTGTGTCCATCTGTCCCCACTAGGGACACACATGTGAATCTGCCTCCAGCCAGGGGTACAGGGGAGCGCACCCAACAGAACCTCGTGCACGTGCCCAGCAGGGGCCTCTGGTGCCCAGCAGGGGGGCTCCGGTTCCCAGCAGGGGGGCTCTGCCCACGGCCCCTCCTGGTGGCTCCTCCAGGAGGACTCCATCGCCTCCTTCCAAGCTGAGTCGCTTCTGAGAGGCCTGAAACAGGCCGTGAATCCACCCAGGGTCCGCCTAAAAGCACACATTGCCACCTCCACTTGCCACTGGTCAAAGTAAGCCCAGGGGCAGGAGAAAGAGATGGCAGAGCTCAGCTGGGGTGATTGGCGCTCCATGGGCACCAGGGGCTGCCGTGTCCTGCCTCAGCCCCTTCGTAGCGAGCGCTGAGGAGCCAGGCGGGAGCCCCACACTCAGGCCAGGACTGGGCCAGCGGCAGTGGATGCTGTCCACCACCTGGCTCTGTCCAGGGGTCTCCTCAGCTCTTTCCTCTGCGCTGGACTGTTCCTTTTACCCACTTCTGTGCCTGGCAGATTTCCCCCCAGGCTGGGTCAGGATCCAGGGCTAAGAGACAGTGCATGTGGCCAGAGGGGGGGGGTCTCCAGGACAACAGGCACCCACATGGCTGGGAGGCGACTAGGGTGAGGACCAAGGAATAGCAAGAGGAAGTCCCCGGACTTCTGCTCCTCTCCTAAGTGGGACCAGACAAAGCAAGGGCAGGGGTCACCTGGAGGGTTAGATCAGCTAGTGAAGCTCAGGGCTCAGTGCTCACAGCAGCATTGGACACAAAGCCAGTGCTAGAATCTGCTGCTGTGACAAAACAGCCCAAGGCCATGAGTCCATGCCCTGGGCAACTTTGGTTTGTCCAAACCCTGGGGTGGTCAGAGTCTGCAATGGTGCAAATATGTCCTGTCATGCCCCCCCACCCCCCCCCCCCGCTTGTGTACGTGATGAAGTCATAGGGTCAGGTGGGCTGTCCTGGAACCCTAGAGTGCAAGTTGTTACAAAGGAGCAACGTTCATCACTCCCTGCTCTTTGGCTTCTTGTCTCCTCCTCTGATTTCTCTCATATATATTTCTGCCAGGACACCACCTGCCAAGAGGTCCTTAGCAGAGGTGGGGGTCACCCAATCGTGGACGTTCAGCATCAAAACCATGAGCTAAAGAATCCTTTTTTCTTTTTAGAATGTCTAGCCTCTGGTACTTTGTTACAGCAACAGGAAAGTGGGTTAATATAAGGTTCATGTATATGGAGGGATCTGGAAGGAATCAATCCTATAGAAAAGGGGACAAAGACCTCTCAGGTCAAGACTCACACAGACTCAGACCTCCATGGTCACCCCAGACACCCCCAAGCTATGCTTTCATTTAGTAATTTTTACCCTTTTGCTAATGGAGGGCCCTTCCATGGCAGACCTGTGCTCAGCCTCGGGCTGATGTTGAATCCCTGGCTGGCATCCTCTCCTGCTCCAGCCTCTCCCCGACCAAGGCAGGCTCAGGGCAGGGTCCCCCAGCCGTCTGCCCTCCCTGGGCTGGGCCCCCGTGTCTTCCCAGCCTACCCCCAGCCCCGGCCCGCCCTCTGCTGGCTGCCTGCCTTTCTCCCCTCTGCGCGGTGATTTTCGGGACCTTGCTTCCCCCGCAATTCATCATCTGGGCTTAAAGACCATTTATGTAAAGATTGCCTCTGTCCCTCACACTGCCTCATTTCCCTGGCCTAAAGCCACCGCCTGGGTTCTGGAGTTGGCTGGCCTGGCCCTCACGGCCATTTCCCATCAGTTTCATGAGGCTGGGGGATATCTAAATTGGAAAAGCCCCGGGTGGGCTCCACCACTTCCTGTCAGATTCTCCGAAGCAGGTGCAGCCCTAAGGACCCCCCTGCTTTCTGCCCGGACCTACCTGGGTTTTCAGGGTCAGCAGGGCCATGCCCAAGGCCTAAGGGCAGCCGTGGGGACTGGTGTGGGGTAGAGGGAGCTTCCCAGGAGAGACCCTGGCTCCTCGGGCACTTCCTACCAGGGAATGGTGGGGTCCTCCCTGCTGGGGCGCACAGCTGGGAGGGGACACCTGGAGCTCCTTCTGCGGCCTGTGCAGGGCCCCACATTACACCCATCGCCTGGGGCCCACCCTCCTCTCACCTCTCCGTCCTGAAAGTCAGATTTGCTTTTCAAAAGCTGAAAACCCGAGTCCTTCACAGACTGTCCCCCGCCAAGATGACGTCCACCTTGGGAGCCTCCCACAACCCACCCCAGCCTCCGCCCCACACACTGGAGGGCACATGGGACAGGCCGGCTCTCAGGGCCCCTTCCGGACAGGAGCCCCTTCGGAGCGTCCCCGGGTCCCAGCTGCCCCCGGTCCCTCCCCACCTCTGTGGCACCCTCCAGAGCCGTGGGACCTGCTCCTCAGCTCCAGGCCACAGACCTGGGCCGAGGCAATCTAGGTGCTGTCTCCAGGCCTGGGGGACAGGGACGGAGGCTCCACCCCCGGGGGCTACAGGGGACGCGATGCTGTGTCTGAGGACCCTGAGTCCTGCCCCTGGGAGCCTCCCTCCACCCCAGGCCTCTCCCTGAGGCTCCATCACCACTCCAGCCCCCACCCTGCCCTTGCCCTCTGTCTGGCCTGGACCCTGGAGGCTCTCCTGTCCACCTCCCTGACAACTGCACCTCCCAGGGGCCCTCCAGACCCCTCCCCAGGGCAGGAGCAGGCGTGGAAGGTCAAGGTTGCAGGAGGAGCAGAGCTCCCTCAGATGAGAGCCAGGCCTCCAGGAGGTGGCAGGGGTCCTCCAGGGAGCAGCCGGGGCCCTCCTGCTGGGCAGCCTGGAGGTGCAGGGCTGAGTTGTCCCCGTGACAGGTGGGCAGGCCAGGTGGGCCCTCGGTGGGAGGGCAAGGACAGAGCCTGTGTTCCCAGAGGCCGAGGGTGGAGGGTTTTACTGACCACCCCAGGGCAGGGGGTCCTGAACTAGGCAGGGGCCTGGGATCCTGGGAACAGAGCTGGGACAGGGACGGGCACTGAGTCTCCTGGTCTGGGTCCAGCTGGTCAGGTTGCTCGGGGTGAGACTGTCCCTCCATCCCTTTTAGCTAGCCACCTCTCCATCGCTATGACAAACGCCTCGGATCATGATGAGGAAAAGGGAAAAGGTTTGACTCGGCTCATCGATCTGGAGGTTCCAGTCCACGGTCAGTGGACCCGCTGCCTTGAACTCGTGGTGGGGTGGCCCGTCGTGGAGGGGCCTGCTGTAGAGTAGACCACTCGCCTCATGGCTGGGGGAAAGTGAGCAAGAAAAGACTGGGAGCCCACAGTCCCTCTGCAGGGCACACCCCACTGACCTGAGGGCTCCCCGAAGGGCTCCACCTTGCAAAGTTCCCACCCACTCCCAGGAGCACCGAGCTGGAACCCAGCCTTCGACACATGGGGCTTTGGGGACACTGAAGATCCAAACTGTGACATCTAGGGAGAGGGACAACGTGCGTGGCTTCTGATGTAGAAAATCAAGATTTCTGGTGTCCCCTCTGCCTCTCTTGTGCCGGGCAATGCTCTCCTGCAGGTCACTTCATGGGGACAAGTCTGGTTATCCCAGTTATGGCTGCTGTTTCCCAGGTGGACTCAAGAGCCTAACTGGGCTCAGCTCCACCATGGACGTGGGCCTGAGAGCCGAGCCCGCTGGCTCCTGGGCCTGCCCAGCACGACAGGCCTCGCTCCCTCCCCTGCAGGCAGGGCTTCTGCCCTTCCCGACGGCTCCACGGCCAGGTCCTTCCCATGCACTCAGGGGCGACCCCTGCCTCCTCCCAGGGGACACACATGGGCACATGGGGTGGGCGGGGGGTGACAGCTCCCCATCCTGCGTCTCCTCCCACTGGCAGATGAACTTGCAGGTGAGGCTTCAAGGCAGCCAGGAGCCAGGAGCTCCGGGCCCGGCCCTGCCATGCCCAAGTCACACCCTCTTGCCCCCTGGAGCCACCGCTGATCTTGGGCTCTGAGGTGCTCTTGCTTTGGCTGGGGTGGGGTTGGGTGGGGGTGCAGGAGAGGAGTGGGGTGTGGACGACTGCCCCAAGCCCCAGCCCCGGGCCCAGCAGGCAGACCTCAGGGAATGGCGGCCCGTCCTCGACTGAGCCACTGATCTGACCGCGGGTATCCAGGGCTCTCCAGACTTCCAGACAGCCCAGTTGTCAGAGTAGACGAGGCAGTGGTTCAGAGGAGGGCCACATAACCCTTTGCTCTCTCCCCCCGCAGCCGAGAAAGCCCGAGGGTGGAGGAGCCCGCTCTGTGTCCCCAACTGGTTCCTAAGTCCAACCGCAGGATGTGGCCACTTCTGCAGGCCAAAGGTGGTCAACCAGATGGCCATTCCAGAGCAGAGGCGTGCTCGGAGCTGCCTGGCCTTACCTTCTGTGATGAGCAGAGGGAGGATTGGAAGCCAGAGTCAGGGACAGTCCCACAGGAGCCCCCAGCTGGACCAGGATCCAGGATGCCTCGGACTCCACAGCTTCTTTCCCCTCCTGTCACTGGGAAGAGGGACATGGAATCTGCTACCTGGCAATCAGCACCTGCCAGTCATCCCGGAACATGGTCCCCCAGGAAGCCGCCTCCATGTCCCCCTCCGCTCACTCCTCAGGCTGGATGCTGGTCAGCGTGGCCTCCCTCCCTGGGTCAGGCACCAGGCAGAGGGAAGGCTTTTCACTTAAAGTTAGCATTTTCCTTTGATGTCCTGAAGTTCTCAATCCATTGGCCCTTTCCCTGTAGATGCACAAAAGCCACCGATTAAAGAAGCCAGGAAGCTGGGGTCCCCAGAGCAGGAAAGGCACAGTTACCAGAGCTGAGCTGTAGGCCAGGGCTGCCCCGTTCAACTGAGAAACGCCAACAGGACAGGCCGGGAGCCACGCAGGGAGCATGCCCGGCCGCTGGGCCACCAGTGCCACCACGCTGCAGTTGGGGAGAGGCCCCTGACGGCCTGGAGAGGTGACTCCAGACACTGGCCCTCTGAAGTGCAGCCAGACCTGGGATTGGGTTCAGGGACACTACCTGCTGGACAGGACACAGAAACGTCAACTCCCATTGTCAGGTGAACAACTGACCAATCCACGGAGAAGGCGCGTGGTCAGCGAGGGCGGGAACAGCTGGGAGCACAGATGGGAGAGGATGTTTTGGGGAAGGGGCAGGGAAGAGTCAGAGGTGAGACAGAGGATGCCTGAAAACCAAAAAGTTAAAAAATAAAAATTCAGTCTGTCAGCGTTGGCCCCTCTCCAGAAACAAAGCAAAGGGGTTCAAATTTGCCTGAGCCTGGACCCTGAGTCCTCCCTACTCCTGGAGGGGCCACTGAGGGCCCTCTCCCTCAGGCCGGCGGACCCTCCTCCACCCCACCTCCTCCCACCCTTCCCCGTGTCCCTCTCTCCCTCCCTCCCTCCCTCCAGGACCATGAACAATGCCTGCAGTGGCCTGTCCTTGCGGCAGCTGGACACAGGCCTGGGGAGCTCTCTGTATTTTTCCAGCACAGCCAGGCCCACTTCCCAAGGATGGAGTTGGACGTGGCACTTCCCCACATTCTCCAGAGGGCACTGTGCCATGCAGGCAAAGCCACCAAGGCTCCCTGGACCGCAGACGCCCTGCCTGAGGTTCCCAACCCGCCCCACAGCTTCCGGTCCATCAGGCCAACAGTCTCCCTGTGGAGGAGGAGGGGAGCTGGCAGTGGCCAAGGTGGAGGGGCGCCAGGCTCCCCCCTGCGCCAGCTAGTCACCGCGCTCACGTGCTCTTTGCCCTGAGTTTGTGACAGTCAGATCCGTGTGGGGCACGGCAGCCACCCAGGAATCTGCCCTGCAGGATTTAAAGCAGGGAATGGGCGGTACAGGCGACGGAGAGCTCCGGAGCAAGACCACTCAGCCCCTGTGGTGCCGGGGGCTCGGGGGAGGCCGGTCCTGGAGTGCAGCTCACCTGGTGGGAGCTGCAGCCACAGGAGCCCGTCCTGCTGGGCACGAGGCGAGGCAGCCCTGGCTGAGACGCTGCTGGGGCAGGAAATGCAGCCATAGAGGCTCCCCTCCTGCCAGACCCAGTTACAGACCAGTCACAGACACAGAAGCCTGGAGGGCACAGCTGTGGGGTCAAGTCCAAGGGCAAACAGGCCCAGGACCCCACAGGATTCCAAGGGAATCGTCACCAGAGTGAAGGGTTTGCCCCACCCCTCAGTCGCCCTACTGGAAACTGCCTGCTCTCCTGTCCCCTGAGGAGCAGAGGGGAGCTGTCCGGGGGCACAGCAGGGCCTGCACTGACCCTGGGTCTTCCACACCCAGAAAGGACACGTCCTGCCACATCCTGCTGAGGTGGGGCGTGTCCCAAAGTCGTGGCGCCAGTGGCTTTACAGGAAGAGAGGCCCCAGCCAACACATGTCCTTCCGCCATGTTGCGACGCGGAGACCCGCACCAGACGCCAGCACCACCTTCGTCCACTCCTCAGCCTCCAGGACCACGAGCCAAATCAAAGCCTCTTTGTAAGATAAATGGCCCAGCCTGCAGGTGTGTGGACAGAGACACAACCCCCCACTTCTCATGTTTAAAACGACTCCCGAATCAAGTGTGGGCACCACCCAGGAATGAGTGGGAGGAAGGTCCCCAGACCGCGAGGTTGTGTTCTCCAAGCTCTAGAAGAACTCACGGCTGATTTCCAGGAACACATCCACCCAGTGGCTCTGCGTGGTCCTTGCTGTCTTGTGAAAGACAAATACGGCTTAGGTAAAATCCGTACCGTGTTCCCCGCTTGTCCCCTCCGAAACACCTGCCCCTGGAATGTATGTCCGGTGATTACCATTTTGCACACAATAGCAAAAAACACAAGCCCCGTGGAATTTATAGAGGGCGGTAGTTTTAATCATCTTTTATGGTCTGCCTTAATTGTATATCATTTTTAATGACAGTTTAAAAAATAAGTTATTCTTGCTGACGTTTTTATGACCTATTTAATATCACAGATCAGGAGTTTTATTGCAGTGCATTCTGGGGATTGTAGACCAACTAGGAAGCTGGAGGGGGCTGCCCTGGTGGAGGGGCAGGTTGGGGGGGGAGGTGGGGGGAGGGCGAGCGCGGCCGAACAGCAGAACCACTTCCGATTACAGGCTTTACCCTGGGCTTTTATTTCTGTGTCTCTATAATAATTGTAATTTTACTGCAAAAGCTGAGTGTTGGATAAAGACTTCCCTTCAGGGGTAATTTAATTTAATAAAAAAAAAAGAGTGCTGCCTAGGGTCAGTATTAGAGGAAAGCAGGAGAGGATCCAAGAGCGGCCCCCCCACTCGGGCATGGGCTGCGTCCCTCAGGGCTGGCCGGCTGGCTCTGGCCCCGCTAGGGAACGCGATGTCTTAATACAGGGATAAAAAATGAAAGTCCCGCTAATTATTAAGCCAACAATGTCGTAACCTCTTTTCAACAGTTTTGAGCAGGGAAAAAATCCTAAACAAACAAGATAAAAAAATGTGCCATTCTGGGTTTTCAGAGACGGCTCCCTCTCCAGCCTGCTCAGAAGCAGAGCAAGCCCAGGCTGAGCAGAGTTGGACCCCACGCCCGTCGTTGGGAATAGCAGCCCCTTCCACCCTCCACAACCCCAGCAGGCTCTGCCCTGCTCAGCGCCTGGGCCAGCCTCAGCCCTGCCCTGGTGAGGAAGGGGTTAAGGGCCAGCTGGTTCTTTGTGCACAGTAAAGGGCTGAAGGGTCCCCTTAGCGCTCCAGGCCCCCCACACCCCTGCAGCTGAGGCAGCACAAATGGCCGGCGTTAGCTTAATGCCTCAAGAAGCTGCAGCTCCGAGTGGCCCACATCCAGCCAAGATCGCTGGAGTCATCAAACTGAGACCCTTTCCTCTCCATTCGCCACCAGACAGCAACGCCGTAATGGCTGAGGTGCTGAGCACACTTGATAGGATTGCAAGCTGCCTGCTGAGACAGGAGGCTAATGGGATGTGGAACTGTGCACGAGGCTCTGGGAAGATGGTCTCGCCTGGGAGAAAATGGATGGGCGATCGGGAGCCAGAGACAGGAGGGAGGTCTTAACAAGCAGAGAGCATGGAAGCTTCCAGAAGCACCCTGGGAGGGTCCACAGAGGAGAGCGGACACCCCAGTGAGCCCCACCGTGGCTGGTCTAGGCAGATTACAACCAGAGCTGCTCACCAGCCCGCGCGGCCCCGGGAGGCGTGTGTCTGCGGCTTGTGGCTGTGCCTGGGACTTAAGAAGCCCAGGTCTCTGGGCAGCCCGTTCTCCAGGATAAACAGGCCGTCCTCCCAAGCTCCTCTGACCACGCCACACTCATGCCAGACCCAGGGACCCGCGTCCAGGGAGACTCACCAGGCGCTCGAAGGAGCGTTGTCCCAGCTCTGAGGACGACGGTGGCAGCTGAGCAGAGCACAGGTGGAGCGCCCACTCCCAGGGCAGGGGCTGAGGGTCCTCCCACGTCCTTTCTTGCAGGTCTGTGGGGTGGCCCTCCCCCATGGGGCTGGCAGTGAACCTGACGGGCGTCAGCTCTTGGCCTTCAGGCCCTTTCCCCTGCAGAAGTCCTCTGAGGATGCTGGGCTCTGGTGACAGCAATGGGACAGCCCAACGGGACTGTCCTCCTCCTCTAAAGCCACACCTTTGGCTAGTGTCTTACCAGTGTCTTGAACTTTTTTTTAAAATCATCAAGAAAAGAAGCAAGTGGCCACGAACTGCCAAACTTGGGCCCTAGAGGGTCAGTGGCAGGCTCCGGGCCGCTGGATGACCACGCTGGGCCTCCCTCTCGTTGCCAGGGCTCCAGTGTCCCAAAGCTGGCTGTCATTCAGAGCCCTCACTGTGGCCAGCCAGCTGAGTCACTGCCCGCATCTGTCCTGCATGGTCCTGTGGGTCCCCGTGATGAGGCCTCAGGAACCGGCCCTCCCAAGCACCAGCTTGCAGTTCTTCCTTCCACAAGCAACACAGCCCACAGTGGTGCCTGGTCTGCACCAGGCCCTGGGCATGTCAGGGAGCAGGATGAAGCACCCCTCCTTGGTAAGCCTCGCTGTCGGAGGACGGGGAAGAAGGGTCAGAGAAGTCGATTATCTCAGCAAGTGGGAAGATCGGGCTCTGCAGACACGAGTACCACTCAGTCAGGAAAAAGAAAGACACTCAAAACAGACCACTCTCAAAGTGATCATGTGCTCCTCCCCAGCCCTCCTCATCAACACCCCGAGTTGGGCTGTTTGCTTATTGATCAATTGAGGGACATTTGGGCCACTTCTAGTTTTCAGCTATTACAAATGCAGCTGCTATGGACATGGGTGCACACGCCTTTTAAGGCCGTCTGCTTTCAGTTCTCTTGGGAAACGCCTGGGAGCACAGTGGCCACGTCCTATGACAGACCCATGTGTGACTCTTCAGGAAATGGCCAAACTGGTGTCCCAAAATGGTGGCACCACGTCACATCTCCAGCAGCACGGTGTTAGTTGGCTTCTCATCCCTGTGGCCAAAGTACTAGGCAAGAACAACTGAGAGGAGGAAAGACTTATTTGGGGCTCACAGTTTCCATGGTACTGTCCATGGCCGGCCAACTCCATGGCTCTGGGTCAAAGGGGACGTGGAGCCTCATGGCGGAGAGGTGTGATGGAGAAGCTCTGTTTGGGGCAGCCAGTGGCAGAGAGAGAAAGGGGAAGGGGACATAGGGAAGACGTGCCCTCCTCCAGCCACGCCCCACCCGCCTGCAGTTACCACCAGGCCGTCCACTCTAACTAGGATGGACTGATGGGGTCAGAGCTCTCACGGTCAGCCCTTTCACCATGACACCCCTGCATCAGCCAGGAGCTTGGGGGCACTTCACATCCAGACCATACAAGCAGGGAGTGGGGGTCCTGGTCCTCTGCATGCCCACCCACACCTGATAGAGTCCATCTCTTAAATTTCTCTGATTTCACACCTAATCGGTGACATGTCCTTTTGATTTTATTTTGCATTTCTTTAGTGGCTGATGATGACGAGCGTCTACTTAGGTGCCTACTTTTCCTCTGTGTGTTACTTAGTGAAGGGTATGTGACAGATTCTTAGCTTATCCAAACCTGAAGCAGGCTTTTGAACCTTCCCCCAGCCCATCTCCCCTGTCCACTTAGCCAAACGCCCTCCTGAATATTGACCACCTTCCATATCTGAGTGGGTTCCTGCTCCTCCCCATCCCAAGAGTGGTCCCCTGGATCATCTTCAATAAGAACCCTACATCAGTCAGCCAGGAGCCCCCGCCCTGGTATTTCTTCTTAGGCATTTTCTAGACACTGGCCCTGCTCCATCCTGGGCTGAAGCCCCCACTTGCCATATCCTGTTCAAGGCCCGGCCTCTCCTCCCCACGGCAGAGAGACTCTGCCAGGGTCGCTGCACCTCTGTCCATGGTCTGAATAAAGTCTGCCTCACCATACATCATCCAATATCTTTTCTTGAACCTAAGTTCAAACTTTGCCATTTTTTTTCCTACTAGGTCGTTTTTTGTACTGAATTTTGATTGTTTTGTTTTTTTTTGTGGAGCTGGGGACCGAGCGCAGGCCTCACACGTGGTAGGCGAGCCCTCTACCACTGAGCTCCTGCCCCGGGCCAAGGTCTGAAAGTTCTCTTTACATTCTGGACAGCAGTCCCCCCTAAAATATGTGATTTCCAAATGCTTTCTGCAAGTCTATGATCCAACTTGCTTTTAGCAGATCTTATAGAGAGTGGTGCTGTAGATCGTAATGGAGACAGACTCTTCAACTTGTTTTGTTGTAGAAGAACTTAGGATGTTGGACCTGAAAGGTCTAATCCAAGGTCACACTCCAAGATCTTCCATGTTTTTAACAGAAGTTTTACAGTTTTAAATCTGGTCTGTGATCGATTTTTGGTTAATTTTTACATTCAGTGCAAGGTACAAATCCAAGTCCGTTTTATTTCACACGAATATGTAATCATTGTAGAAACACATGTGTAATAGGAAGAAGAGACGGTCCTTTCCCCTGAATCAGGACTGCCCTTTGTCAGACATCAGGTTCCCACGTGTGTAGGTGTTCCTGGCCTGCTCCCTGCCGCTGACCTCGGCTCTGTGAGCTTCACCAGATCTGGAACCAGGCAGTGTTGGGGGTCCATGCTGTTCCCCTAGAGTGGCTTCGACTGCTCCATCCGTGGCCTTTGTATTTTCATGTGAATTTCAGGATCAGTTTGTCGATTGCTATGAAAGACCCTCTGCTCGGGTTTTGATTGGCATTCCCAGAATCCACAGATCCATCTGCAGAGAACCAGTGTCTTCAAGATGCCAAGTCTTGTCATCATGGACTTAGTATCTCTCTGCATATCTACATCTTTTTGAATTTCCCTTGGGAATGTTTTATAGTTTCCAGGGCATATGTCTTAAAAATCCTTTGATAGATTTATTCCTAGGAATTCATATTTTGATGCATTTATTGGTGACATCATTTTAACTTACGTCCTTTTTTCTTTTTTGTTATTTTTAGTTATACGTGACAGTCGATACATTTTGACATATCGTACACACATGGAGTGTAACTCCCATTCTTGTGGGTGGACATGACATGGAGTCACCCTGGTTGTGTACATCTGTGAACATAGGGGGAAAGGGATGTCCGAGTCATTCCACTGTCTTTCCCCTTCCCCTCCCCATCCCCTTCCCTCATTCCCCGCTGTCTAATCCCATGAACCTCCCCTCCTCCCTCTCCCTGACCCCCACCTACTGGGAGTCAGCCTCTGCATATCAGAAGTAACACTGGGCCTTTGGTTTCTTAGGATTGGATTATTTCACTTTGCATGATAGCCCCCAGTACCATCCATTTACAGCAAATGCCATAATTATACCCAAAGGACTTGAAATCAGCATTCTATAGTGAATTACAGCAGCTCAATTAACAATAGCTAAGCTTTGGAACCCACCTACGTGGCTTTCAATAGATGAATAGATAAAGAAAATGTAGCACATCCACACAAGGGAATATTACTCAGTCATAAAGAAAAATAAAATTATGGCATTTGCCAGTGAATGAATGGAACTGGAGGCTATCAATGACACTTTTGTGGTATTTTCAGTTTCCAGCTGCTTGTCACTAGCACAACACAATTAATTTTTTACCTTATTTTCTACTATCTCGCTAAATTAACTTATTAATTCTTGTAGGTTTTGTTGAATTTTTCTGCATATTGTCTGTGAGCAAAAACAGTCTTGCTCCTGTTTTTATAACCTGAGTGCCTTTTTTTTTTCATACCTTATTGCAATGGCAAAAGTGTGTCAAACTTAACTGGCAAGAAAAGGTGTCCTGGTCTTGGATGTTAAAGGGAAGCTTTTGGCCTGTATCCATGATGCACAAGGTTAGCTCTAAGTTTTTCTTAGATACCCTTTTTCAGGTTGTATTAACTATGTCTTTTTACTTTCTGTATTTCTGATCCTTTGACATCTACAGTCTTGCTGACCCTGAGGGCACTGTCCCTCCTAGGGTGGCCACTGCCTAGAGACAGGAATCAACTCACATGCTGACCAGCTAATCCAGAGCCGTCCCCACGGCCACCTCCTTTATGAAGCTCTTTCACTCTGGGTGGATATTCCCCTGCCCTGGTCACTCCAGGGCCAGGTAATGGCCTCTCAGCTTGTGGGATTCCACTACGGCAGACCTAGGGACTAATAAGGCATCAATCAAAAGTTATGAGACATGAAAAACAAAGAAAAAAGCAGAACTCATCGTCAAGAGGAGAGACAGCTAACAGAACAAGACCCAGAGATGACCAGATATTGGAACTATCAGTCAGGGTCCATAAAATCACTGTGACTAATGTGTTGAAGGTCAAGGAGAAAAAAGTAGACACCACGCGTGACCCAACAGAACTCAAAGTTCAAATGCTGAAAGCTGAAGACAGAGCCGGGACCTTGACACCTCACCTTGTCCCAATGAAGTCACATTTGCAGGTTGTAAAGATCAATTCCTGGGATCCAACATCTTTTTCTGGGACGCAGTTCAGTCTGTACTGCACCAAGCATATCAAGTAACAGGAGAGACTGAGTTCTGATTGTTCTTGCCTAGAAATGACGCATCTCTTCTCTGTCAGTTGTTGGGGGTTGGGATCGACATGGTCTGTGTATCGTCACGTCTGGGGTCAGCTTGTCTGTGCCCAGCCTTCGAAATCCTCAAAAGCCTCACGTTTAGCAAGTGAGCTGGATGCCAGGGTTACTTTCAAAGTCTGTGCTCTATCCTCACCTTTGAGGTCCACGCTTCAGAGGGAGCCCTTCCGACCCTGCTCTTGTGAGGCTGGTGGGAGGTGGGAGGAGGCAGGGGCAGGGCGGGGGGGGGGGGGGGGGGGGGGGGCGCGGGCTGCTCAACCTCCCTTACAGCCTTCCCCGTGAGTCCTGGCCCTGTGTGCCTGCACCTCTGGGGGGTCTTCTCAGCCATCCCCTCTCCTGCCAGAGCCAGCTCTGCCTGGTGAGTGAAAGGGCCCCCTGGGGGCTTGCTCCTCCTGCTGCCCCAGGACCAGCGGCCCCTGAGGCTACTGCAGTGGACCTGGGTTTAGGCTCCCCCTCTCCCTCTGCCCTTCCCAGTTCTTCCCCAGCACAGGGTCCCTCCCTCCTCCCTGGGACATCTGGCCTGGCAGCTTCTACCCAGAGGGTTCATGCTGCAACTCCCAGGGCTGTGCTGCTGTGCTGGCCCACGCTGGGCTCCAGCCGCTCCTGGGCTTCCAGCTGGCCCCTCCCATGTCCGCGTCTATGGCAGTCCCGTATTCTCCAGAACTCCACCACGGGATGGCTCGGGCCGCGTGCCCTGGGCCTCACGGGGCCGGTTTGGCCTGCGACTCAAGGCAGCCATTTCCTCGTGCCCTCAGCTTGCCGGTGGGTCAAGAAGAGCCGTGCATCCGCCTGGCCTTGGTGCTGGGCAGGAGTGGCTGTCCGTCCGGATTTCTGAGTCTGCCATGGAGGGGAGCTAGCAGACACACGCTGGGTTTGCAGGGCGTACCCCTCCTCCTGCCTGTAGTTCTCACGCGGCTCTTTGCATCTAGGACCCAAATTCACGTCAAGGCTGATTGGCAAGTGCCGCAGTCTGGCTGGGCACAAATCACCAGTCACTCAAGCAGGAACAAACTTTATTTCTGAACTCCACCAGCACACTCCACACACGCTCCCCCGGAACTGGCTCCTCCAGGAACCACCAACCGGAAATCCCCCCTCTGGAAATCCCCCCTCTGGGAATCCCCCCTCTGGAAATCCCTCCTCCTGCACTTCCCCAACAAATGGGAACTCTCCAGGAATCCCCACAGAACTCCAAAGTAGCAGGCGCCTGAGGCAGCAAGAGCCGCCCCATTGCCCGTCAGTAAAGGTCAAATATACAATACAATCAATCCAGCATCACAGCAATTATATATAGCTTAACTCAAATCATCATCTCAATGGTTCGCTGGCGTCACCTTTCAAACATTCCCTCTGGCAAATGCCAGGCGTCATTCTGACCAGCCTGGCTCTCAACAGGCAAGAGGAAGGCAGATGCCTCCGTGGACATGGAGGTGGGCCTCTCCGCACCACAGCAACGTCTGAGGCAGTGACCAAGCCAGATGCCTTTGCAGGTTCTAGATGAAGAGCGATGATTGCGAAGGAGCCGGCAGATGGACCACGTGGTGAGTTCTAGGGTGTCCCTCAGCTGCAAGGGGGAGGGAAAGGCTGGTGGAAGACGAGGGTGAGCCCCCGAGGCTCCTTATGGAAGTTCACCCCAACCCCATCCCCAGGCTCTGGGATCGAGCTGCGCCCCTGCCCTGGAACTGAGGGGACACCCCTCCCCAAAGAGTCCGTGTGGGTCTCGCTGTCGGGGAGAGACAGGCCAACGGGCCTCTCTGCAGCTTCAATCCCCAGGTGGCCCCAATTGAAATGACCGGCGCTCCCTCGGCCCACCTGGAGCCACTCTGCCTTAACCCCTCAGGTCTTACCTGCCCCCTCTCTCCCCCGCTCTGCTGCTGAGCCCACCCACAGGCAAAGTCGCTGAGGCAGAGAGACCACTCAGCCCACCCAGCGCCACGAGCTGAGGTGGGTCCTGGAGCTGAGCATGGGCAGGTGACCCAGGCCTTGCCCTCTGAATCCTAAACTGCCACCTCTCGGCAGCACGCGCTTTCCTAGCGTCTGTCCAGTTGTGCAGAAGGGAGAAGGGGAAGGGGCTCTGCCGAGCCTGGGGGCCCATCACCCTCCCCATCTCGGCCTCCGGCCCGAGGCACCGAGCTCGTGTGTGGCCAGCTGCTGTGGACCCAGGGCCTGTGCAAGACCCCAGACCCAGGGCTTCGCAGCAGGGATGGGACTGATCTGTGTGCGGGGTGGGGGGGGGCGTCCACATCCGAGGAGCAACAACCGTCTTGTCAGAAAATCCCCAGCCACTTAGATGTCTCAAAGTGGTGTTTTCCGAGACTCTACAGCTCTGAGATCATGGTCTGCTGTCCTCAGCCCGGGGCTTGGTCCACGCAGGGGGGCGCACCTCCGTCAGCACCCTCTAAGCAGATCCCAGCTGGCCAAGTCCTCTGCTCTTGCTGACAGAGTAATGTAGTGTCATTAGTTTCAGGGACTCAAATCCAAACCAGAAGGCAAAATTGGATGCACACTCCCGTGAAGCACAGCAGGATGGCGTTTAGACGTCTGTGAGTCACTCGGGAACGGGGGTCTCGAGTCTTCAACAGGGCAGGGGCTTCCTGGTCCTCCTCCCACTTCTCCCTACTTCAAAACCGAGTGTCATTCCTCTTGCACTTGCCTTTCCAGGCTGCACCTGCTTAGAATATGAACAAAACGATCCAAATCTTGCCTGTAGAGACCCCCCATCTTTCCCTCCAGGGATGGATGCTGCTGCAAGACCCCTGCCCATCAGAAGCCTCCCACATGCTCTGAGATCGGAGGCCAGAAGCCTCCTCCAATCAGCCCGTCTCCCTGGCTCGGGGCCCCACCCTGCCTGCTTAGGTCTGCGCTGCTCACAGGATTTCCAAGGTCCTCCGAAAGACCACCCTTCTGCAGTGGGCTCCAAACACGAGTGTGTGCATGTGTGCGTGTCTGTGAACACAGGTGCACCAACGATGCCAGTTATCACCCAGTTAAACCCGCTTGGCACACTAGAGACTCGTGAGGAGCAGGCTGACCTCTGGGCTCTGTTCGGACCCTTGCACACGCCCTGTAGGCAGTGATTTGGTCTGTCTTCGTGAGTGGACAACAAAACAAAAGCAGAGAGCAAAATAAAAAGTCTTTGATGATTAGACATTTTACAGTCGTCCACAGACAACAGCCATGGCCCAGATGACAGCCACGTGGGGACAGAGCTCCAGGATCCTGAGTCGAGTCTGAGCGCCCAGACGTGGTTTCCAGGGTCCCTTTACGCGTCTGTCATTATGGTTATGACAACTGCTCTCAGCGCACTGCTGTTATTTTGCCTGGAGAAGCATCCCAAGGGACAGCAGATTGCTACAAAGACGTTGTCTTGAAACGTCTCCCTGAGAGCTTGGGGCTGTGCCTTTCAGCCTGATGTGAGGATGAACTGGAAATATAAACCAATCCTGGCCAGGCACAGAGGTGCACGCCTGAAATCCCACCACTCAGGAGGCTGAGACAAGAGGGTCTCAAGTTCAAGGCCAGCCTTAGCCACATAGTGCTGCCCTAAGCAACTTGGCAAGACCCTGTCTCAAAATAAAAACAAATAAAAAGTGTTGGGGATGTGGTCAAGTGACAAAGTTCCCCTGGGTTCAATCCAAGGACCAAAAATTTATAAAACCTACTCCTCCCCCCATCAGGGAGACCGTACTGGCATGAGGCTCAAGGGATGCCAGGGTGCAGTCTGACGTGATACGGGGGTGGCTGGGAATGTGTCACCAGGCCAGTGGCCAAGCACAATGAACGTGCCGGGAATCTCGACCCTGGAGAACGTGTCTTTCCATTCATCATCTCTGCATTTGCCAGCCTAGGTGTCCATCAGCTTTGAAAGTGGCCAATCAAATCCACAGAGTGACAAAGCCCAAAGCCACCGCACTGGAAGTCTCCAGTGAGCGCAGAGCGGCAGCACTGATGGGCGGCCATCGCAGCGTGTTCCTGAGGTGTGTCCAGAAGGACCGAGTGGGCTGAGTCCGTCAGCCCAGGAGGGCTGAAGTTCACCAAATTTAAACTCAAGCAGACAAGCACAGCTGCAGTGGTCACTCCCCAGGTTTCGCATGCGCCCTGGGTACTGCCTGAGGCGACCATTGGGGTAGATCCCTCCTGAAGCTTCGTGCAGTAGCCCCAGGGTGGTTGCCGCCAAGAGCCCAGCTGAGTCCCCTGTCCCAGGCTCAAGTGATTCAACACTGGCCACCTGTCCAGGAGGATCTGCCACAGTTGAGTCAGCAGATGGACTTCCTGCCCACTCCCCCTTCTGGATGCTGACTGCACTCAGATTCACTGGTCACTGCCCATTGGCCAGCTGTCAATGGAAAACTCCGCCCCAGGACCAGACTCTGCCCCGTGGAGCAGGTTGGGCAGGATCAGGAAGAAGGCAGGTCGTATCCATTCCCTGAGCTGAGCATGCTCCCGGAGGGGGCCTTGGGCATACGTGTGCCAGGTCCCATCTACACTCTGTCCCCATCACATCCCTGGCAGACGGTGACATCCTGTTGACAGCCCCATTTGCATGTCACATCTAACTCCTCTGTCAGTGTCCGTGCCGAGGTTTCTGCAGGGACGATGTCTGAGGTCAGCTCCTGGGGCCAGCTACAGGCAAGACCTGGACACCCAGCTCCCCATGGCTCCCTGGTCCTTAAGGGTGACACCAATAGGGAAGGATTAGCCCTCAGAACCAGAGAGGGGACCCGCTCCGGCTCCTTCCAATCTACTCCCCACCTCAGCTTCATTGATCTCAGATAACACACACCAAGTTCTAGAAAACTCACAGGCACAACTGGGAAAGCCCCTGGGGTCCCTCACCGCCCTGGAGACAGGCTGGCCTGGCCACGAGGAAGACGGCTGTCCAGCTCAGCACGACTCTGCCCTGCCTTTGCAGGACTCTCGGGCAGGGACAAAAGTTTCCTTCTTCAAGGAGCTTGTGGCTCTGGAGAGATGGACGGGGGCAGGAAACTGGAGTATGGATGTCACTGAGAGCTCAGTCCTGGTCCCTGATGCCCGTTCAATAACAAGGACGTGACTTGGAGTAAAAGGGAAAAGAAGGCTTATTGCTTTGCCAACAAAGGAGAAGCCCGGGAACTCCTGTCCCAGGGGCCGTGGCTGCCCGTCAGGGGGAACAGTGGGGTTTTAAGAGCTGTCTCTGTCCCAGGCGGAATCCCCTTCCCAACTCGGGAGACAGTCATTCCTGAGATTCCTGGTGCCATCTCCAGGTCTGATGACTTTGTCCTGTGGTGTGTGTGCTCCAGGACAAGAGCTCTGCCCAGGACGGGGAAGAAGCTGATCCCGTTTCCCCTGAGGCTGGGCTGGGAGAGATTAGGGAGAGGAGGGATTAGGGAGGGAGGGGGAGAGAAAGAGCACGTCCATCTAAAGACAAGTGTCCATCTAAAGACAAGCCGCAGTGGCAGAGCAGCAAGGGCTGTACTCAAAGAATCCAGACGGCCACCGGCCACCGTCACAGGAGCACCTTGGTGAGTTCCCAAGAGCTGGGAGAAAGCTGGGTGGGGGGAAGGGTGGGCTGTGTATGTGCAGCCACAGAGAGGGCCGCGGAGTGAAGACGCCACACCTGTGGCCACCTACCACCCGAGTCAGCCAGAGAGACCCCGTCCAGGGCCAGGCCCCAAGCCTGAGGCGCCCTCGGGTTGCACAGAAATGCAGAGGTGGACTCTCCCTTCAAAGAAAAAGATCAACTTCTTGACAGTGTCTTGGTGTGGAGCAGGAATCCACAGAGCTGGTCCCCAAGGCGCAGTACCTCCAAGCCAACAGGAGGAGATGAGGCCAAGGGGACCGTCCCCCCCCCCCCCGCCACTGCCCATGAAATCCCTGTCCTTTCCACCATCAAATTCTACTTGGGCCAAAAGCACCACCAGGAAACCCTTAGCTGGTCACAGGGTCCCTTATTCCAACAAGCCAGGAGGGGGTGACCCCCAGGCCAGGAGTCCACCTCAGCCAGGCCCCTCTCGGGGGCTCGCTAAGCCTGGTGTTCAGCTGAAAAATGGGAATGACACTGGTCACACTCAGGGAAGCCACCTGGGGAGCAGGCGAGGTCACGTTCTGGGACCAACGGAGTCCACACCTGGGAGGGCTCTGGACGCACCTCGGGATGGCTGTCCCTGTGTGAACGGAAGACACTGTCCCTCACAGTGATCAAGGGACTTCGAGGGTGCACAAGTGTCGTCATGGGCTAGAGCCCAGTGGCTCCCGCCTCCTCCCGGGCTGGGGAAGGATGGTGAGGTGGGGGCCCTGGCGGGAGACGTGGTCTTCCCAGGAGGGCCACAGAGCCCAGCGGCCGAGCTCAGAGTCCCCAGGGGCCCACAGGCCAGCAGAGTGGGAGGGGAACCCAGCCCTGTCCCCGGGCCATGTGTGAACAGGAACCTTAACCATGCAGTGGTTAGCTACAGAGGGCACGAGGGCCTGGGTGACTGTTTGCCTTTAAAACAGGACCTGGCCTCAGCCCCGCTCCTCCGCTCCCCGCTGCCATGGCAGTCCCCCTCCAGCCTGCTCTGCGGCTCCGGCCCTTCCTCCAGCACTGACGGCTGCGTTGGCCATTCAGGGACGACAGGGAGGTGCCAAGGCCGGAGGCCTGGTGCTGGCCACATTCTGCAAGAAGTGACCCGTCCATGGGGCTGGTGGTCACCGCGGCAGTCCCAGGAGGAAGGTGCTGCTGTCGTGGCCAGGGTACGGATGGGGAACTGAGGCTTGCGGAGTTAGGGATGGACCGGGTCCCTCGGCTGCTGAGTGGGACAGCGGAGTGAGGCCCAGCCCCTCCACGGCCACTGCTGGTCATGGACGTGGAGCCGAGGAGTGGAAATGGAGAAGCAGATGTGAGCCCCAGAGGGTCCAGGGCAGGGAGGGGGTCCCAGGAAAGCAGGTGAGTGTGGCGGTCCGAGGCTGGCCCCTGAGTGGGCACCGGGCAGTCACAATGGTCCACAGGAGAGGGAGGCAGGATCCCAGGCCGGAGCCCAGGGGAGTGTGTGAGAGGCTCCCCTGGAGCTCTGGAGAGGGGGACAGGGGCGGCCAGGAGAACGGGAGCCTCGGGAGCTGGAAGAGGCCGGAAGGAGCCTCCCTGCCTCAGGCACGCGGGCTGCTGGGGCAGAGCACCAGGCGGGCAGCTTAGGAACCTCGGATGTCCTGCCCCCGGTGCGGAGACTGGACGCCCCAGACAGAGGCGCCCACAGATCCAGGGGCTGGCGAGGCCTGTTTCTCATGGACGATGGCCTCTCGCTGTGTCCTCACAGTGGAAGAGGCCTCATAGTGGCCTCTTAAGAGGCCACCCGTCCCTCCTGTGAGGGCCCCGCTCTTGGACCCAAGCTCCTCTGGGGCCCAGAGCGCTCACCCTGGCGATGAGGCTTCCACACACGATGTTTGCAGGGCACAGACAGCCGGCCAGAGCCCCCGGGCCCCCAGAAGAGCAAAGCCCTCCCCGCCTGGGACGCCAGCCCGTGAGACCCGTTTCAGAGTCTGACCCCCCAAACCGCGCCCTGTTGATTTAAGGCTCTAAATCGTGGCGGTTTGTTAGAGCAGCAATGGGCGTCTCATCCATGGACAGGGCAGCCCCCAGAGGAGGCCACGGGTAGCCCGCGTGCCCTCCTCCTGCTCGTGTCCAACACGGACAGTTCCGCTCCACCGAGAGGGGGGCCAGGAGTGAGCGCCACCTTCAGAGCCACAGCTCGTAGGTGCTGCCTGGGCTTGGGGGCTCTGGGGGGAGGGTCCCTGCTCCAAGGCCCTCCCTCCCTCCTTCCCTCCCTTCACCTCCACTGGCAAGTTGTCCCTAGGGGCTCCACGGCCACTCCTGGCAGCAAGTCCTGCAGCCCTTTCCACTGACTGGCTTGCTGCCCTGCTCCTGCTGGACCATGAACACCCCACACTAGCCCCAGGCCTGCTTTGCTCAGCCCAGGGCATGGCGCACAGTAGGTGCTCAACCGACCCCTGTTGAAGACGTGGATGAACGCAGGGGCCAGCCCTCGGCCCCCTCCTCGTGTGTCCTCCCTGAGCCAGGCTGCGGCTGGGGTCGGGGAGGCAGAGGCCGACGAGTGTGGGGAGCAGCCTGGTCTCCTCTGCCGTGACCTCGGTGGTGCCCGGTCCTGACCCCGAGGAGGGAGCCCTGTACTCTCCTCTCCTGAGACCTTGCAGGGAGCCCACAAGTGCAAGCCTGGACGAAACGGAAGAAAAGGAGCATCCTTGGAGATGAAGACCTCGCAGACCCAGCATGGACAGGCCCCGGGGTTCCCGTTAACATCCGGAGGCCCCGGGAGGACCACTGCGCTCTCAGACCTCGCTGGGAAGGCGGAGGGCTCCAGAAGACTAAGGAGGGAAATTGTCCTCGAAAGGTCAGACGTTTCCTCTCACTTTGCCAGGAGTGAGGCTTTGATTTCTCGGTGGACAGCTAATTCACTTTCAGACGCCTTCTGCGGGCTGAATTCCCACCGAGGGACGCGAGCGGTGATTTCAATTTGTGTTGGAATTAATGCCCCTGCTCAAGAGACGCGGCGAGTCCTGGGCAGCCCTAGTGGGCGAGAGCTGATGTTCCTCCTCTGAGCCAGGAGGCGGGCCTCGAGAATTCAGGGTAAAACTCCTGCTGTCCCAGTGGGGGCAGAACCTTCCAGAAGCCACCGTCCTGTGTTTGGGGAAAGCAAAGTCATGCCGATGCCTTTCCGGAAAAGCTGAAGCTGCTGCAACCAGAGGCCAGCAGCTGGGGTGGGGCATGGTCTGAACGGTCCCCCAAGGAAAGAAACCAGGCCCAGAGAAGGTGGGGGAGACCTGCCCAGACCTTGAGAGGAGGGGCCCGAGAGGGAGTGTCCCCAGGGGTCAGGAGCCACAAACCATCCCTCAGGTCGCTGGTGTGGAAGGCATTTCCTTAGGAAGGCCACCTGCAGGAGACCTGGGGTGGAAGGCCAGGCCCTACCTTCCTGTCCAGCTGCTGAGAGCCCCCCTCTGCTGCGGCCACAGCCCTGGGGCACCGTGGAGGGAAATGGGAGCCCAGGACTGTCCTTGCCCTCTGACCCCGAGCCTCTGCCTCCTTCTCCCTCTGCCTTTCCGCCTCTCCCACTCTGAAATCCCAAGACGCTGTAAGTAGAGGCCCTCACCAAGGCTTCGGCACCCCATAAATTCTCAGGACCACTTTTCATACCGTCAAAGTTGTGTCATGATGGAGCCTGGCTTGATTGCCAGCTTGGAGTGTTGGCTGGGTGAGAAAGGAGATGGATGACTGACAGCAGCCTCATTACCATGTGACATTCGAGGATGATTCACACCCAGCGGCAGACCACTCCCGGCCCTGGGAATGGCGCTGTCAGACTCGCAGTCCTTGACACTCCCACGGCTGTGGGGAGACAGGGAAATGGAGGGACCCGCCGGTCTCTGTGGTTTTATCGCCTGCTTATCAACGCAAGGGAAGAGTGGTGCTCAGGGACTCCCTGAGGGGCCCTGGAATGGGTGAAGGGGCGGGGCGGGTCCGCGGGTCCCCTAGACTTTCAGAGAATGTGTCCTTGAAGGGAGAAGATGTGGTCCTTGATCCTCCCAGGGGGCGTCAGAGCCTGGAGCCCATCTTGGGCCTGAGTCCTTATCTTTTGGGTGTTACAGATACAAGACTCCCTCCTCCCGGAGCTTGGGGACCGCTGTCTCCCCCATCAGGGTCAGCGGCCCCCTTGGGAATACCTGACACTCTGAAATGAAGCAGGAGTCCTTTCTGGTTTCTGGGAGACTGCAGTTATCCACAGGTGCGTGTGTGTGTGTGTGTGTGTGTGTGTGTGTGTGTGCGCGTGCCCATGACTTAGAGTCACAGAGTCACTGCTGTTCATCTCCCCGGGCAGCACAACCCGGAGCCCAGGAACAGATTTCCCTCCAGGTTTTCTGAGGGTCCCTCTCTTCTCCAAAGGGAAAATGGGTCGGGCCTCTTGGCAGAGAGTTGAAGATGGTCCCACCGGCCCTGGTGAAATTCTGACAGGGTGAAGCCGGGTGCGTGCCCAGGACTCCGACGAATGGGAGAGGAGAGCACAGGGAACGGGGAAAGAGGGGTTCCCACACGGGAGACCCAGCTTCCAGAGCCCTAGCAGAGGACAATGCCCACTGACCGGACCCATGAGAGAGGAGGGGGTTTTCATTTGAGTCCAGAAACTTCTCGCGGAGACTTCGTCCAGCGCTGGCCACAGGATCCCGTTGCTGTCCCACCTGCTTCTCAGGGGGGGTGGGATCTATCGGGGAGCACAGCCAGGGTCACGTTCTCCACAGAGTTTCCTGACCCAGCGCTTCTGGGAAATTGCCGAGACACATCCCGTCCCTCGCAGCTGCACACTAGCCTGACTCCCATGAGCTCTGCGTCTCTCGTGAGCTCCCTGGGTATCTGGATGGCAGCTCCTGGGGTCTGGGGGTCAGATGGTGCTGGGTGTGAATCCTGTCTCCCCCTCCCTGCCTGAGCCATCCTGGGCAGGCCGTCCCCCTTCTGGAGAAGGCAAAGAGCTCTCTCCCAGGGCTGCTGTGGGAGGCAGGAGGGTGTCGAGAGAGGCGTAACTGGGAACCCCAGGGGACCTCCCAGTGCACAAGGCCAGGTGGCAGAGCTGCGGCTGGGCTTTGGTTAACCCACTCCTTGGGTCTGGCTGTCCTGTGCAAGGGGCCACTGGAGCCCTTGGCCTGCAGGACCTTCACTGTGTCTTCTTTCCTTATCGCCACCCCTTGTCTCACAAGTGACCTGGCGAGAGCTGTCACTGCCACACTTGAGTACCTGCGTTGCGTCCCCTAGCCAGGTCAGCCGCCCCAGCCCAAGCAGGCCACCGCTGCAGAGCAGGAGCCAGTGCTGGGAACCAGGGGAGGGCGAGCAGCCGGCCACCTGGAGCAGGAGAGCCCACCTCCGGCATGGGCCCGCCGTGCATCTCCAGAAAGACCCGTCATCCCCAGCCTGGGGACTCTGGACAAGGGTTGAGAGCAGGGGAGGAGGGGAGTGAGCAGAACCAGGCCTCCATCTGGACGGGACAGGCCGACGACTTGGAGAAGGACCAGTGGCCAGGGCAAGCAGCCCAATGGACACACCGGGCCCGTTTTAGGTTTGCATTCCGAGGGCGAGACAGGGTGGAAACGCAGCCAAGAGAAATTAATTAGAGCAGAATAACTTCCCATGTTTTTCTGTGCAAATGGAGCCAAGGCCGGAGCTCTGCAGTGGGGGCTGACTGTGCCGGGGAGCGTCGGGCGCTTCTGATTTCAGGAAGGAACAGCCGAGTGAGAGTCGGGAGAGGCACTGCACTGCCAGCCCAGCCCGGAGAGGGGGTCCTGCGACAGGGAGCGCTGAGCCTGAGATCCCAAGAGAGCCCCAATGTTATCGCACAGTGAATTCTCTGCACAGCCGCAAACGGAGACAAGGGACACCGTCCCCAGGCAGCGCCCCCTTCCCTTGGCTGCCACAGTGTCTGCGGTCCACACTCCGTCCTTGCCATGGACTCGCCTCCTTCCCATGGAACACGACCCCACTCATCTGGGGTTCGCAGGTGGAGGGGCTCACAGAGACCCCCAGATGGTCATGGGAGACCTGGAACTGGAACCCCAAGTCCAGGCTTCCATCCTCCAAGCAGTTATTGCTGTGTCTGCTGCTGTGAGCTGCAGGGCTGAGAGCTAGGGTGCGGCTGAAAGCCGGGCGGGGGTCCTCAGAGCCCCCAGATAAAGGAACCCTTGCCCGAGCCACCGTCCACTAGGGAGAAGCTGCCTGGGGAGACCTGGGGTGCCCTCCTTGAGGCTGGGAAGGGGCAGCTGCCCTCTGCCAGGCACTTCTGTTCTGTCCAAGCGAGGGGCCACTCAGGGCACCCATGGAAGGCAGGAGAGATGGTGGACAAGTGCCCGGCCACTCACAGCTCACGTGCTGGCAGCAAGGACATGCCACAGCTGGCCGGGTGGTGCAGTGGGCGGACCAGAGCAAGGGGCAGCTCTGACACAGACTGTGCCACAGGTGACGGGCCTGGAGGGGACTATAGCGTCACCGTCACGTGTGTCAGCTCGAGTCAGTACAGGAGGAGCCTATAAAATACTAAACCCCAGAATCGGGGCCAGGGAGGGGGCGGCAGGGAGGGGTGCCCAGAGCCGCAGACTCCTGTTCCCAGGAGCCCTGCCTGGACCCTGCTGTTGGGCCCCCAGAGTCCCAATGCCCAGGCACTGTCAGGGGCTCCCTGGGGGCCCAGTAGCAGTCCCCAGGCAGGGTCTCCGCCTGGTTCTCGCAACAGCCACCGAGCTCCCGGCCCAGGGGGCCAATTCCAGGTCTCCTCTGGACAAACCTGCAGGGCCTTCTCCACGTGGGTGGATGCTGTGCAGAGAGAGGCCAAGGTGAGACGCACCCCTCTGTGCCTGGCCTGGCCCAGCCCCTGCACACTCACCTGGGCCCCCCTCACTACCCGAGGACAAAAGGGACCCCACACTCAGGGCCAGTGGGGCCATGCCCAGGTGAGGAAGGCCCTGCCACAGAGAGCCACACACCCCTCACCCACTTGGAGCCCTCCCTGCTGGCTGCCCCCAGGCCGTCCCAACCTGTCCCAAGCTGGTCTCACTCGAAGCCAAGCACCCTCACCTCACAGGCACATCCCCATTCCCCCCTGACTAGAGAGCCCGGTGACTAACGTCTGCGCTCTGCAGGTCCCGGCCAGCTCTGGACTTGGCTATGGAAGCCGGGAGACAGCGCCGGCATCTCTGGGTGGACTTGGGTTGTCACACGAAGCCAGGGGAGGCACAGCCGCTCGCACTGAGCTGCCCGGCCACACAGCTCCCGGGAGGCCTCTGGGCTGGCAGGAAGCGGCCCCTGTGCCCTTGCTCCTGCTGCCCTCCGCACAGAGGCCCGTCCTCCTGGAAGCCTCCCTCTCGTGGCCCAGGCCGGCTGCCCTCCCTCAGAAGACGCCTGAGCCCATCGGGCTTCCCAGGACAGTGAGGGGTTCTTGTTGAAAAGCGAGAGTGTCACATACGCAGACGATCAAGAGACCGTCCCAGCCGGGCTGAGGGTCAACGTCCTGCACTGGGCCTTGTGCCAGCGTCCAGGAGGCTCCGCACGAGGAGACGGCCACTTAGACCTAATCAGCTTCAAGGAACGGATCAAGATGCCCTCGGACGGCCCGAGTCTGTGATGCGCTCTTGAAGGAATTCTCCTCCGCTAACAAGCCCTCTGGCATTCCGGAAAATTCTAAAGTAGCATTTTCCTGTAGGTGGGCCCGCCTTCCCCGCTCCATCCTTCCTGTTCTCGCCCTTCATTGGCACCATTGCTCCATGGAATTACGGGCAAGAAATATCGTCCCACACTCAGGTGACATTCTCCTCGGTGACTGACCACGTGGCGAGAAGCCGGTCACGGCAGAGCTGAGGGTCCCCGTGGCCACGTGGTGCCACGCACACCCGCCTGCCTGCAGTGGGGGCACCGCGTGGTTCATCGCGCCACCTGTCCCTGCTGGCGTGTGACTGCCACCAGGTCCCGGCTGCTTCCTCCTGTTATTCTGGAGTGTTCTCCTTCTGCTGTGAGAAGCACGTTTGCTGACCGTGGGCGGCGCTGCCCCTGAGGCAGCCCCACACCTCCCGGCTGTCGAGCCACGGCCAATGGCTGGCCTGGGCCCCGAGGTCCATGGGGCTGCAGCTCAAATCCCCAACAGCACCTCTCAGAACAGAGCCCGTCCTACGCCACGCACGACTCCATGCCTGCGTGTGTGTCTTAGTGTGCATGTCTCTGTGTGTGCATCTCTGTGTCTGTGTGTGCGTGTATGTGTGTCTGTGTGTGTGTCTGTGTGTGTATGTCTCTGGGTGTGTGTCTGTGTGTGTGCATCTGTGTGTGTGTTTGTGTGTCTATATGTCTGTGTTTGTGTCTATGTGTCTGTGTGTGTGCGTGTGTGACTGTGTGTCTCTGGGTATGTGTCTGTGTGTATCTCTGTATGTCTGTGTGTGTGTGTGTGTGTGTGTGTGCATGTGTTTCTCTCTGTGTGTGTGTGTGCGTGTGCATCTCTGGGTGTGTGTGTGTGTTTATGTCTGTGTGCGTGTGTATTATGTGTGTGTGCATGTGTTTTTCTGTGTGTGCGTGTGCGTGTGCATCTCTGGGTGTGTGTGTCTGTCTGTCTGTGTCTGTGTGCGTGTGTGTTGCGTGTGCTCTTTGTCCATGAACATAGACTTGGTGTCCTTTAAGAGCAGGCCCAGCTGGCCTAGGGCCCGGCTCAGTTTCCTGCAGGTGCTGCTGAACCACAGGCATGCGACACACGCACCCCCAGGTCCCCGCGCCACCGCTGACCCTTCCCATCCGGGTGGCCCAGAAATGCTCTTCAAACGACCTCCAATGGGAGGAGCAGGGGACAGACCGTTCCTGGCTCCAGAAGGCTCCAGCGCCCTGGAGCCCACTGGTCACCTGTCCTGGTTTGTGACTTGGGGAGGTCGAGGGGATGCAATTTCTGTTCTGGGCAAAAGAGCCAGGCCGGCTGGGGACGTGCAATCAACACTGGCTGCACCCTGGACTCCCTGATAACAGGGAGTCTGGTTGCTCAAGTGCCCCCGGCAGGAGACGGAGACAGAGGAGGCCCCACCTGGGTGCCCCCCGGCCCGCCCCCAGCCATCTGCAAGCTGCAGCGGGACCGTGGACGAGGCTGGGCCTCCATGACGAACCTGACGGGAACCCTCCTTCCCAACACCACTGGCCGCCCACTCCCTGTTTAGTGCTTGTCACCAACCTAAACCCTCTTATTTTGCTTCTCTGTCCTGTTGATCATTTGCAAATTTGAACTCTGGGGACAGGGACCTTGATGTGCTCCTTGCTGCCCCCGTGCCGAGTGCTGAGCTGAGAGTTGAAACAATCCTTGACCTTACGAGTGGTCCCTTCGGCTGCTGGGTCACCACCTCAGAAACAAAGCAGGCGGAAGGTGGCTTGCTGGAAAGCCTCGTGGGCTCCCAAGGCCACACTGGCCAAGGAAGGCGATAGCCCAGGCCTCGGGAGGGTCCAGAGCGCTGGTGTCCCCACTCGGCTGTGACGGCAGCAGCAGCTGCGACTCAGCTTGACCACACCCTGTGCCCTGGTCTTTGAAGCACCGACATTGCAGGGTTTACCAAATCCACGGAATGTGGCCCTCGGTCAGCCCTGGGCATCCCACCGTCCCTGCGCCCTTCAGCAGAGGGTCTCCTTTTCCTTTTGGAGGAACACCCCACTGATGGGGATTCCCACAGCGACTGGACAGACCCTCAGTCGGTTCAGGCCCCCATGGTGCCCAGGTCCAGAGGGCGAGATCCCCGGGTGGCCGATGCAGGTGGCCTGCGGGCTGGCTGTGGACCCTGAGTGGCAGCAGCAGAAGCCTGCTGCTCTTGCAGGTGCGTAGGACACATCAGGAGACTGGGATGCAGGTCACAGCCCAAGCTGTGGACACGCTGGTTGGTACGTTTAAGTACCAGAGGGAGGGGGTCAGGGTGCAGCGTGGGGAGTGGGGTGTAAGAGGAGGGTCTTATTTTAAAGGTCTTTAGTGAGCTACTGTCATGTGACAGAGAGAGAAAAGCAAGCAGGAATAGACATGGTTCCAATTGGAAAGGAGAGAGAGGAAGGAGAGAGAGAGAGAGAGGGAGAGATAGAGACAGAGAGGAGAGAGAAGGAGAGAGAGAGGGAGAGAAGAGGAGAGGGAGGGGAGAGAGAGCAGAGAGAAGGGGGAGAGGGGGAGAGAGAGAGGGGGAGATAGAAAGAGAGAGGGAGGGAGAGAGAGAGGGAGAGATAGAAAGAGAGAAAGAGAGGGAGAGAAAGAGGGGGAGAGATAGAAAGAGGAGAGATAGAGGAGAGAGAGAGGGAGAGATAGAAAGAGAGGGAGGAGAAAGGGAGAGGGAGAGAGAGAAAGAGAGCAGAGAGAAGGGGGAGAGGGAAAGAGGGGAGAGACAGAGAGGGAGAGGGAGGGAGGGGACGAGAGAGAGGAGGGGGAGGGAGGGGACATCTAATGACAGAAGCCATGTGCCACCCATGCTGGAGGCCGCGCAGCCCCTGCAGTGGGTCAGGAGCCCCTTGCAGGGCCTCAGCCCAGACGAGGCCACTCGGGCTCCACCTTTGCTCTGGGATGAATTGTGTCCCACCCTGAATCCATGTTGAAGTCCTCACCCGGGTGCCTCTGGACGTGACCTCACATGGACACGGGGTCTTTGCAGATGTCATTAGAAGCCACGGTAAGGTCATAGGGGAACAGGGGACGGGTCCCACCTGACGGAAGTCCTTACAGAGGGGCCGCTGTGGACACAGACCTGCTGGAGGGGGGGCACCTCTAGAACCAAGGACAGGCAGAGCCACCACCAAACCACGAGGCCAGGGAGAGGCCTGAGCCAGCCGTGCCCGCAGCTGACCCCCTTCTAAGCCCCAGTCCATCTGACAATCGATGGGAGTCCTTTGAGTCCCAGTTTGTGGCCCTTGTTTCAGCCACGCGGGAAACTCACCCCGCTCCCTGAGGGCAGCGGAGGCGCGTGTGCGGGAAGACAGAGGAGAGAGCAGGCGGGGAGGCTGAGGTCCAGGAGGGCATCGTGCTGGGGCCAAGGGAGGGGAGAGCTCAGGACTGAGATGAGGGCCAGCGGGGCCAGGGACCAGGGGAGAGTAGCCTGGAGAGGTCGGGCCCCCAAATGGCCGGCTCACTCAGAGCGTGAGAGGCCTGTCCCCGCTGGCTCCACCCTAAGGTGCGCGCAGGCCGGGCTGGCTCAGCTGAGGGCAGCACCAGCTGGACCTCCCACGGGACGCCACAGGCCACGGGGGAGGTGCAGGGGCTCCCTCCACGCGCACAGCCCCCTTTGTCTGTCGTCTCACCACGAGTCACCGCTGCTTCGTGGCTTCTCGTGGCCCTGTGACGGCTCCCAGCCCTGTGGTCAGAGGCCCTCTGCTGGGTCCGGCCTGCTGGTGGGCCTGCTGCGGTCTCAGCCGAGGCTGTGGGAGACTGCACCCGCAAACTCCCTCTCAATGTTGGCAGAACCCAGTCCCTTGGGGGTGGGATTGAGGTCCCTGCCTTCCCCCGGGCTGTTACTCAGGTCTCAGAGGACTGACCCCTCCATGTGCCCCGCTGCGTGTCCCCTCCTGCGGTCGCTCCATCTTCAAAGCCAGCAATGGAGCCCGTCCTGCCCTGCCCTTCTCATGCTCTGAAAGGCCGGTGCCAGGAGACTGCTCCTGTCCACCTGAGCGGCCCCCCAGATGGCCTGTCCTTGTGAAGTCCACTGTGCCATGTGACTCTTGCAGGGCACAGACACTGGAGCTCCCTCAGAGTCCAGCCCTCCCCGCCAGGACCTGCTCATGCTGGCATTTGGGAGTGAGTGGCTGTAGACTGACCCCCTCCTCAGGCCGAGGGGCTAGGGCTCCGGGAGCTGGGCCCGACAGGCACAGAGCAGGTGGAAGGCCTGGAGCCATGGCCAGGAGAGCTTGGCGGAGCTGCTGACAACTAAGTGCGGCCAGAGAGCCTCAGGGAGGAGGTAGGAGGGAAGAGCTCAGCCTGGAAGGGAGCGGGAGGGAGCCCTGGCCAGGAGGGGCTGCCCACAGGGAGGATGCGCAGCACGCGGGCCCTCAGCACCCGCACCTTCCCTTCTCTCCCTTGGCCCTGAAATCATCCCACCCTGGGGGCAGCCTCATCCGCTAGAGTGACTCCGTCACTGGGCCCAGGCCCTCCCAAGTCAGTTCTCCAGGCCTCCCCCTGGTCATCAGCCTTTGCCCCTCGGAGGCCACCTTCAGCCTCAGCATGACCCAGACCCCGGGGAGAATCTGGGCCCAGGCAGCATCTTCATCACTGAGGAAAGCAGGAGGAGAACCAGCAGGACAGGCGTCCTGAGCCAGGCGTGTGCAGGCGTGTATGTGTGTGCATGTGTGCGTGCCTGCATGCGTGTGTGTGCATGCTTGTGTGTGCATGTGTGTGCATGAATGGGTGCATGTGCATGCCTGTGTGTGTGTGTGTGTGTGTGTGCGCGTATTTTCTGAATGGAATAAACTCACAGCGCACATCCCGCCAGATGCCGGCACCTTCATTTTCTGATAACAAATGGCCGTCCAGGATCGATAGCAGCTCCCTGCCGCTGTGTGAGGCCCTGCATGAGGCAGGGAACAGCCTCTGGGCTGCAGCTGCTCTGCCTCTGTCCCTGGCCCCAGCTGGGGGCCCACTGCCACTTAGCCAGGCTGGCCTCTCTTCGTTTCTCCTTCTGCTACTCAGTTACCTATATAAGCTGCAAACCCTGCTGCTGAGCGACAGATACACGTAAATTGTGATTTCCACTTAGAGGGACGTGTGTCCGCGAGGTGGAAAGGAAGCAGGAAGCGAAGAGAGCTGTCTGCAGTGGGCCTCTGCCGTGTCCACGCTGCAGACAGAGCACAGGAGCCAAGAGCCTGGTGTCCAGGCCGATCTGCTGCAGTTAAGGCTGTTCAGGGTCCGAGCAGCACAGCCTGAAGTGGACTCCAGAGCCGCTCCCTGGGCTGGTGCAGCTCTTGCCCTGTGTGACAGCAGCAAGCTTGCCTGACCTCTCTGTGTCTCCCTGTAAACGAGGGATTATAAAAGCACCTGACTTGTGGTGTCACCCAAGCTTCTGTGTGACACCGCACAGCCAGTGCTCTCTGACTGCATTGCCAATTCACCCACTCGCCCCAAAGCTGCCTGCTGCATCTGCCCCCGAGCCAAGAGCAACACTGAGGGCTGAGTGGGCAGCCTGCGCCCTGGGCACATCCTCTCGCTCCCAGCAAGCCTGTGCCATGCTTTGGTGTTGGTTGAGCTGCCGAAACACCAGCCCTGAAGGGACTAAAATCTTTCCCCACTGCCACCCATCTGTGAGAGGCTGTCCCTGCCCAGCCACGTGACTAAGGCACCTCTCAGCAGGGCACCCTCATGAGTGATGAGCCAGGGTCCTGGGTACGAGGTCAACCGCATGCCTCACGCATGCACTTCGGCCTCCCTGATGTGCCTGGGATGCACCAGCCCAGCTGGGTGGGTGCAGGGCTCCTGGCACCTGCCCTACCTCCTCTTCCTGGACTCACCTCGGGCCTCACCTTGTCCAGAAGCTTCAGGGTCCTGTCCCCATGCAGATGCCTCCCCACAGGGATCAGCCCCTGCCCAGGCCACCAGGACTCCTGCTTTGCCTTGTCCACGGTGCTTGCCTGCATTGCTCTTCTGGATTAGCTTCCATAGGTGCCCCCAGTCCCTCTGGAGGAACGGTTGTTTCCGCCCCTGTGAGCTCAGAGCCACTCCATGTTGACTGTTGAGGCTTCCCTCTGCAGGACGAAGATGCGAGGATTCTGTGCTATCCCCGCATCCACACAATACCAAGCACGTGGCACAGCATGGGCCCTCAGGATGCACGTTATGCATGCACTGATGGGTGGATGGATGGATGGACGGATGGAAGGAAGGGTAGATGGACGGGATGATGGATGGATGCATGGATGAGTGGATGGTAGTCAGTTGGAGGACACAGGGATGGGTGGATGGATGTGGGGGAGATGCGAACACACCATCCCAGAATACGAAGGGCTGTTGAGCTGAAACGATTAAGAAGAGCAGGTACATGAAAGCTCTCTTCACTCCATTTTCAGAAAAGCAGAACACAGATTTACAAAGACAAAAAGGATCCTGTCCAGCCTCCTCCAGGGAGAACACAGGTTAACACCAAGACAACTTTAACCCTAAGCCTGGAGAGGCACCAGAGGAATCTGGGTTAACAAGCTTTCCAGGGAGCATCCCCCACGTTGCTGCCCCTGGGGACGTGACGCACTTCCCCTTCCTTCTACTTCTCGAAGAATTTACTGGGTTTTTTTTGTTGTTGAAGATACCAAATGACCTGGAACTCAGCACTCCCTCTTAAAGAACCATCCGTTCTCTGGGTGTCTTTCGTATATATGTGGACATGAAATTCACATGAGAACACATTTCCTATTGTTCTCCTCTTGTTAACCTGTTTTTTGCCACAGAGGTTCAGATACAAACTTAGGAGGGTTGAAGAAAAATTTTCTTCCCCAACAAATAGATGAATGAACGGATGGATGGATGTGTGGATAAATGGACATGTGAATGGACGGATGGTTGTTGGGTTGGAGGATAAACTGGTGGCTTGGATGGATGGATGGATGGATTAATGAGTGGATAAAGGACAGGTTGATGAGCAGATGGACAGTGGACAGAGAGGTGAGCCAATCTTTGTCATTCACTCTAACGTAAGTCAGTAAGAGACAGGAAAGAACTTCAACAGACGGATGTGAGTGGGGCCCTCAACTGACCACAGAGGTGACAGGCCCAGGCCTGTCTGTCCCAGGCAGTCTGCCTCCCTGCCACGTCACGTCAGCCACTCCCCTCAGTTCTTGTCCTTGTTTCTCTATCACGGACCTTGGGTGTCTCTGTGGCTCTACTGCTCAGATGGACACTTGGCTGAGGCGCCTTTGGATGGCCAGCACTGTCCAGGTACCCAACTCATAGTGAGCTGGTCTCAGGTTTCAGCTCTGGACATAACACCCTGGTCTGCCTGGACGCTGGCGTATTTTCCAAGGACAAAGACGCAGTTAAGGGAAGAGGAAAACGAGAAAGAAAAGGGTGACCAAGAAGAGACCACAGTGTCCCCTGTGAGCCACCCACTGTCTGGAAGCCAAGCTACACCATGATTCAGGGTGAGGGCTGGAAGTGACGGGCCCCTCCGAGATGTGTGATGTGGCCAGGAGTGGTCAGGGAGGATGGGGTAAAGGACACAGGCAGGCGCTGAGTGCCGTAGACCCCAGCTACTCTGGAGTAGGGTATGATAACCCCACTTCACAGGCAGAAGACAGAGGCACCGGAGGGGGTGACTGCAGAATGCCACCTAACAAAGGGGTGGATCCAGAATCCAAAATGAATCTAGGTCTCGGTGACCCCAAACCCTGGGCTGTGTCTCCGCAGATACTTACAGGAAGTAAACAGGGGAGTGGCAGAAAGGAGCAGGAGGCACAAGGAGAGGACCGCCCAGGGTGGTTGCCTGGGTGTCTTCGCCCCCTTTGGTGGGAGCCCCAGAGCCACATGCTCAGAAGCAGCTGGGTGTTGAGCCTTCCCGCGGCGTGATCCAGAGAGCGCCGGGCAGGCGGTGATGCTCGACTCCCTGCTGCAGAGAGATGATGTTAGCCCTGTAGGTGACAGCGATTAATAGCTTATTTCTCAAATCAGCCTATTAGAAATAATCATGCTGGCAACCGCGGGCCATTAATCTGCACTGGAACCCAACCTGCACAGGCCGACATGGGGCGGGATCTGCAGAGACCGGGCAGGGAGCTCTGCAGAGTGAACCCTGCCGGGAGGCGTCAAAACCAAGGAGCCCCGGTGCTGCCCAGGTGGATCTGAAACACGGCACCCAGATGCCAGGTGGCCATGTGAGACGCTGGGCTTCCTCCTGGAGGTGCCGCTCCATTCTCAAGTGGCCTCTGTCCCCGCCGTGTTGAAGTCAGCTGGATTTCCATCCTGGGTGGTGGTGGAGAAGCAAGGACAATGACTCTGCATTTGGAGTCCCTGGGCTGGTGGCATGTCACAGGGCAGGAGGAGGCACTGTCCCCAGGGGAACATGGTTCATCACAGATATGTAAGAATCCCCAGACCCGTGATTGTTGAAGGGAGAGGGACGTCCAGTGGCCTCAGTATAGTTTGTCAACTCTCTTCAGGCAAGGACCCCCAGGTCCCAGCTCCATGCCACCCTCCCACAGACTGGCGGGACCCCCACATGTGAAGGCTTCGGTGAGTCTCCAGTGTCTGTGTCCTTGGGGGAGCTGGCTGCTCCGTCCCCCTACCCACTTCCACGGTGAGAGATCCTGACATTCCAGGGACCAAGAAGAAGGAAGGACGCAGGGTCCAGGCTGAGACCTGGCCACAGAGGCCACCCTCAGAGTCCAAAGCCACCAAGGGCTTGCTGGAGCTGCTGGTAGCAGGTCTTCTCCTGAGACGTGGCTCTGCACGGTGCCTGGTGGACAAAATAGTGAAGGCTGTTCCCAGCAGGCCTCCCCTGACCCTTAGGACCCTGCCCAGGCTCAACTCCCTGGGGGCCGGGCACCAGGCAGGCTCACTGAGACTCCGGCTATCACCCCCTCTTCTGCAGAACGCCAGTTCTGAGCCTCCAGTGTCCTCTTCAGCTGGGCATCAGCTCCCCAGGGCCCTCAGGGGCCAGTCGCCCTGTCTCTGAGCCAAAGTCGAACATGCCCCCTCAGGGGGGCAGCTGAGCATCCGGAGGCCCCAGGAAGGGCCATGTTCCCTGAGGTCCTGCCTCCCACTCTGCTCTGGAGACCCTGCCTGGCTCCTGGCCTCGGTTTCCCCTCCAGGTCTCTGACCCAGACCTGCCCGGCTCCTCTTGTGGGCACCACCTGGGCTGGACAGCTGGAAGGTGCCAGGGCCCCCAGGTGTCCCCTGCTAGACCTCGGGGTGAGGCACTAGCTTGCTTCCCTTATTCCCGCTGACATCGCCTTGGGAGCAGGAGGTGTCTGAACAAAGCCGCGGCCACACAGGGAGGTGAACTCCGCCAGCGGCTCCGCAAACAGCCGCAACTCACCCAGCCAGAGGCCCCTTTCCCAGAGCACCCGTCTGCCTGGCTGACCTCTGACTTTCTAGAAACCAGCTTCTGTGAAAGCGCTTGTGCGTGAAGCCTGGCCCAGTGGACTCACTTCCTGACGTGGCTGAACTTTTGCTGAGAAGGGACCCAGTCGCCGGGACTGTCCCCAGTGCTGATGCGGTTCACAGAACCGACGGCTCCCGTCCTGGCCAGAGGCTCCTCAGGTTCCCAGTAGCTCATCTCTGCGGCTGCTCCCCACGCGTGTGTCTCACGGGGGCGGCTCGGACGTTGACCCCCACAGGAGAACGTGTGCACAAGGAGCCGGCACTCAACCTTCCCACAGGCTCCAGCTCGGGCCTCGCAGCTCACGGCCACCCTCCCAGGGTCCCCTGTCAACTCAGGTGCTCGGACCACTAATGGCTGAGAAGCACTTCCCCTGGACAGCAGCCCCTACCTGCTGCAAAGTCCCCGCAGATTCCAGCCCCTCCCGGCTCCACACCCTCCCCACCTCCCGTCCGTGTGCGCTGTGACTGGCTTCTGTGTCTCCTCTGGCCTTCCCACTGCCCTGCGGTCCCGTCTCCTCCACCGGGACCCACTGGGCACTCTCTGTGGCCTCCTGCTCGGCAGAGACGGGGCAGTCCAGTGTGATACCTATTTTCTTTGGACAATTCAGAGGCAATCATCTAGGGAAAGGAACGTTCTGAGCTGCTTCTCTCCAAAGCCCAGGCAAAAGAGCTTTAGAACCTGCCCCCGGGCATCCCTTTTTGTACTGAGAACTCGCCTTCTCAAGCCACCGCCTCATCACAGAGCAGGGAGCAGAATTCGTGGCCATTGTGCCGGTGGATTGCATGAGGTCAGAGGCTGGGAGGGAAGCCCCCCCCCCCCCCCCCCCAGCCAGCACAGCTCCTCCCATCCTGCCAGAGGCCAGGGCCAGGGGCCGGGGGGGGGGGGGGGGGGCTAAAAAGGGCTCCTTTTCCTTTCTGAGGTTGCTTTATATCCTTTCTCATTAGAAAGAATAATGTCATGCCCTTTTTGTAGAAAGTCAGGGGCAAACATGGATTTCTTCAACGATTTTTTCAGGCGAACTTAAAAAAAAAAATCCACCAGGAGGAAAAATACAGCCTCCGACGGAGCCCTCTGTGTGTGATGAATCCACCGCTACTGTAGCCTCTTCTCCTACAGCCAAGTGGCTGCAGCAAGAGGCTTTTATTATTGCTCATGTGTTGTTTAAATATTTCAGCTGGGAGACGCTGTGCGAAGAGACAATAGCCTCTCTGACACAAGATTTATTAGGGAAGGTTGGCACAAATATATTTGTAGGGAACAAAATATGTTTGTAGAGATTATTCCAGATTTACAGTGATTAATAATGGATCGGAGCTGGTGGACGGGCCTCAAGGAGCCGCCGGCCTCCCTGGCAACTTCTGCACTGGGCTGAGTCAGAATAGAACATCAACTTCGGGGACACCAGGAGCCTTCTGCCCAAAGAATGCAGCTTCCCACTGGAGTGAAGCCCAGGAGCGGCTTCCCGCCCAAGGGAGCATCAGGACACTTAATCTGCCATCAGCACTGACTGGCTAACGGGGCTCGAACCAGGAGGCATCCGGGGGCTCGGCACCGGCAGGGGCTCCCCGAGACCCCCAGAGCATGACTGCAGGATTTATGCTTGCTCCCTGGACAGAGGAGGCTTCCGGGGGACAAAGAGGATCACGACACATTGCCCATGAGCGTGTCCTCTTTTATCCACTCTGCGTCCAAAATGCCTCTTCAGGGGCATCTCTTATCGACCTGAAGGTGAATGGTGGGTAGCTCAGCCACGTCCCTGCCGTGCCAGGAGGCTGGCTGCTGAGCGGAGGAGACTCTGTGTGGCAGGGCCCCTCCCACCTCCCTGCAGACTCTGAGCCCATCAGAGCACCGCGGGGAGACCCCTCCCGCCACACTCCTTCCCCTGCCAACTGTCCCTCCGGAATGGCCCATCTTCTTCGGAGAGCCGGAGTTGGCTGGAAACACAGTATGATTAATAAAATTTGCCACCAGACCCGAGGTTGACACTAACAGGCTCCCAACAGACAGTCCCTAGATTGAATCTTATCACCCAGGGAGGGTAAGAGGGCCTTGTTAGAAACGACAGCCGAGCGCATCTGTCCCGCCAATGACAAATGGCTTGCCACCCGTCAGCCATGCTGACGAGCTTTGGCTGGAAGGCAGAGGCACTAATGAAGACCCCACGCCCCCTGCTCCTGTGGGTGGCGGGCTCGGGTGGGAGTGCGCATCCCACTCATGAGCGGCAGCCTGTGGGGTTTCCGTCTTCCCAGTCTGTTGCCATGGAGAAAGAGGCGATGGTGTTCATACAGCTGTGCGGATGTCTCCCGCGAGACGCGCCATGACAAGTTGGACTGGAAGTACCAAATGAGCAGCTATAATCTTCAAACTGTATGAATAAGTGATTGATGGGGCGCGGGGGCCGCACACAGCACTCTGGATTCTGGCAGCGTGGGGCCCAGCAAAATGAAGCAATCAGCAGAGACCCAAACAGCACAGCCGCTGGCTCCCGCGGCCTTCTGTGGTGCCGCGCCCTGGGCCTGGGGTCTGCCCAGAGCCAAAGACTGCCTTCTGCCGGTCCTGCAGCCACCAGGCTAATGGAGACTGGTAGGTGTTGGGGGAAGTGAGCATCCACAGTGTGAATCCCTGGGACCTCCTCTGAGATCCCTGTTCCCTGCTCCCTGGAGACTCCCCCAACCAGGTCCAACTGGACATGGGGCCAAAGGTGACCATGACCTGGTGAGAAAAGTGAAGCAGGACCTACCTATGTCCTCTCCCCAGAATTTTGGCATTGGGACCTCTAAGACTCACCAGTTAGAGGTGAATAGTGAGTTGAAAGAGAGGCAGATGCCCAAGACAGATGGCAGGAAGCCAGCAGCCACGGGGAACACAGGAGACAGAGACGGGAAGACTGGACACAGAACGTGGTGAGCATCTCCGGTTCCTGAGTGTGGGATGGACAGACTCTACCCTCACCCTCCAGCTTTGACCTCCTTCTGGATACTTGGTGGGACCATGCTGTGCCCCTGCAGTCAGGCGGGGCTACTGTGCTACTGGTTCTGGCCAAGGGGTGGGGGACATCCCTGCCACTGCTGGGCAGAGCACGTAAGTGCTGTGGGAGCCCCAGTCACTGCCCAGGGAGGCTTCCTACAGCTGCATCCCCACCAGAGACGAAGGGGTCTGAGTGAAGAGCCACCCAGACTCACGGCAGGTGACGTGCACGGATGCACACCTTTGCAGGGCAGAGCCAGCCTGGGCATGCTGGTTACCTCGCCCCAGCTGTCCCAGCCACACCCTGGCAGTGACCGGTGCATTGGCAACACATTCCTCGCAACTCAAGTTGGGCCAACTGGGTCCATGCACCTGGCCTTCAAAGGATCCCGCACGACAGCACCCAGACGCAGTGCCCCATGGTCGGCAAGAGCACCACAGCCCTGGGGCCTGGACTGGCTCCCATAGAGGGGGTGCTGCCTCCAAGGTCCTGCCCGTGGCCTTGGTTCTAATCACTTGACACGAGCTAACTTAAGTACCTGCTTCTCCTGTGGTGCCACCAACATCTGTGTGGCCAGTGCCATCCTGGCAGAGAGCTGACCACCAGCAGCACCCAGGATACAGAGGGACACGGCGTCCTGGAGCCCCGAGGAAGATGGCGGCAGGGCAGCGCCGTGCACTTCTGATGTTGCAGGACGGCAGACCGTTTCCCAGAGACGCAGCCGGCAGAAGCGGCCCCCCATCCTTAGGGTGACCTCCTCTTTAGGGGGCGAGTCCAGCTCTCCTCCCTGGAACGAGAGCAGGCTGATGGCTGCAGTGTCACCAGGCAGCCGGCAGCCAGGCCACTCCTGAGAGCCACGCACCCTGTCTCTGCTACCCGGAGCACTCAGCTGGTGGCTCGTGGCTGGCACACCACGCAGAGAGGCCACAGGTGGGCTCTGGCCACCCGCCCTGGTCTCTGGGTCCTCCTGGCTGGACACCAGACAGCTGAGTGGAGATGCCACTCTTTTCCCAGTGCCAACCACTTCCAGCTGTGAATCTTCCCGTCGGTGGCCCCAGATACCGTGGAGTGGAGACAGGCCATCCCTTGTGCTCTGAATTCCTGACCCACGGGGTCCAGGGACAATTGGAATCGTCCTTATAAGGCCACAGATTTGCTCTGTGAGGCAGCAGTAGCCACCGGACAAAGGTGAAGCCGCAGAAGCAGGAAGGGCAGGAGGAGGCGGTGAGGGAGGTGGTGAGGGGGCGGGAGGAGGTGATGAGGGGGGCGGTGAGGGGGCGGGCGCCGTGGGGCCCTCGCTAGGCAGGAGTGACCAACCCCAGGTGGGAGTCCCAGGGCCGCTCCAAGGAGGAGCTTGTGATTCAGAACTAAGTTCCCACGGTCACAGGCGGTCCTCAGGGCGTTAGGGTCACCCAGAGAGAGGCCGAGCTGCGGGTACCTAGCTCCGACCCAGGGTGGGCACAGCACATGGCCCCAGGTGGGGAAGGATCCCATTTCCATCCACACAGGGTGGATGGGCGGAGTGGTGCTCACGCTATGGTGGGAAGGGTGACCTGCGGCCCCAGAGCAAGGCGGCCGTCCTCAAGGTGACAACAGGCAAAACGCCAGACAGAAAGGGCGTGTCCTCTGGTCACCGTGAAATAAAAGTTTAAGAAGAAAATGAGCCAAACAGCGGGGTCCCCCTGGAAACCAGAAGACGGTGGGAAGCCGGGTGGGAATGGCAGAGGGGCACAGGTGCTGGCCGTGTCCCGTAGCCGGCCGGGGACCTCGGGTGCTCACACAGGGGCGCTCAATGCTCAAAACTCCATCAAGTCGTACGGTTTGCGCCCCTAACTGCACACGCCGAGTTTCTCCTGTGGAGAGCTCACGGGAAAGGCTCCCACATCCTTCGTGCAGTGGCCCCGCGTCCTGTCAGCTGCACTGGGAGGCAGCCCCGTCCCCCAGCCTGCGGGCGTTTCTTTGGCTGGACTCCCTTCTCCACGGCTCCGCTTCCTCTTCAAGGGCGGATTTAAAAAAATTTCTTTGCTTGTCTGAACTCCTTGGCGATGAGGTCCCCAAGACCCCATAAATAAAGTGTGGTCCCCTCGCAGCGAGGTTGGCACTCTGCTCTGTGGTCCTGTAATAACACTGCTGATTAAAGTTCATTCAGCTGAGAATTAAATATAATTGCTGACGCATCACTGAGTTTTCACAAAACGGTTTTCGTGGGTATCAATGCCCTGAGAATGATGGAAATGAGACATCCATTAAAGGAGTCTTAATTAGAGTTTCAAGAAATGTATAATTGACTCATCTTAATTACTACCTAACTTTACCCCATCATTTTATCACATGCTTCATTGTGGCACCATGTGGACTGTGTCCACCAGTGACAAGCATACTGTCACACTGGCCACAGGAAAAGGGCCGACGAGAGCCCAGGCCTGCTGCTCTGTCCCTTGGACTCGTACACACCTGAGAGTGTGGTAGGTAAGCAGGGCCTAACCACTGGGCGCAGCGTCAAGACACCCTGGTCTCAGCCTGGGACAGTCACCACCTACGGGCCATGCCCCCGATCCCTCACTAACATCCATGGTGTCGCAGGCAATAGGGACACGGGGCTTTGTGTCAACCTGCAGCTTGCTTCAGCCAGCAGGACCGCCAGAGGACCCCACCCAGCTCCTGCACCTGAAGGCAGATGCCCCCCAACCCCACCACTGGCTCTGGCTCCCCCCCAGTCCCCGACTCACCTCGTGTGACAGCCATGGTCCCCTGCTTCCTGGTACAGAAGACTCCCAGCTCAGCAAAGCCTGAGGGAGACGAAGGCCTATTTCCCCAACCCTCCTAGTGAGCTCTGACTCTGGGACGGGGGGCTCGCACGTGCTCTGCCCTGGCCCCTTTGGAGACCAGCTCCCTGTTGCAATGAGCTCAGAGGCCGAGTTGCTCTTCCCGGGGAGCCCTGGCTTCTTGGGGGGTGAAATTTCCCAAGTGTTCCTCAGGGGCACCGTCTTCGCCTCTGCTCGAGCGTGGCCTGCTATCTCTTTGGGGGCTTCACGCAGCTGCAGAGGAGAAGGAGGAAGGCAGAGAGAGGGAGGAAGGGGAGTCCATTCATGTCACAGGGACCCCCGGACCCAAAGCGGCCCCCTGGGCACCTCTCTCCCCCGTGCTGACCAAGAGCCAGTGCCTGCCTGGTGCCCAACCTCCTTCCACTCCACACAGCCCAGGCCCTGGGGGTCTTTCTGGAGCACATGGACTTGAACTGGACTGGAAGAAGCCTGGGCTGGGCAGCAGAGGCCACCCTGGATGCTGCAGGTCAGTGGGAGGAGGGTTCCCAGGTGGCAAGACCTCTTGTGTTCACAGGAAGTTATTTATTTCAAAATGTACTAGGAAAATAATATGTAGTTAGAACATATGACCCAAGACACAATAGTATTGCTTATCCAAATACGTAAAGGACTCCTATAATTTTGTAGCAGAAAACCAAATAACCTAACTAAAAATAAGCAAAGGAACTAAAGAGACATTGGTCCAAAGAAGAAATGGAAATGGCCAACAGGTGTCTGAAAGCTGCTCTGTGAAGGTCATTGTCAGGGAAATGCCAATCAGGAGCACCACCTGCGGAGGTGGCCGTCACCCCAGAGATAGGCAGTGCTGTGTGGCTGAGGCAGGAACGGAGCCTTGCCCGCTGTTGCCAGGACGTTGATGGTACAGCCACTCGGGGACAATCCACAGGGTCCTTGTGAGCTACAAAGAGCTCTGCCCCGGGATGCAGCAATCCCAGTTCTGGGTGTGCAGCCAAAGGCTCTCTTGGCAACATCTGCCCTCATACGTCCTCCCAGCTTTGCTCGTGGCAGTGGAGAGATGGGGAAGCCTCGGGCCTGCAGATGGGTGACGGATCCAGAAGTGTCCCATGCCTGTGCACGGGACATCACCCAGCCCTAAACAGGAAGGAAACCCCCATTCACAACCAGCTGGATGAACCTGCAGGAGGCAGACCCAGGAGGGCAGACCCTGCGAGATTACTGCAGGAGGCGCCCAGCGTGGCCAACCCAGACAGCAGCACAGTGGTGACCAAGGGGGGACCAAGGGAGGGACCAAGGGAGGGAGCCAGGGAGGGGCAGTCACAGGGTCCAGAGTTCCAGGCACGCAGGGGCAGTGAATCCCAGGAGCCGGGGCACATGTCACCACAGTTGACAACTGGCCGAGGGGATTGCGCTCCTGTTAAGAGTTCCTACCACAAAGGTAAGAGAAGAAGGTGGGAGGAGGCGCGCAGCAGGACCGGCACGTGCACCCACTAAGCGCTTCCCAGGTGCACCCAGCCTCCAACTTAAGGAGCTGGCTCATCACACAGCTTTGTGTACGCCACTCTCGTGTCAATACAGTGGTTTCACAATAAGTAAATAGACAAATCTTGTTTTATTTCACCAAAATAGTGATCATACTGCTTAAGGTTAAAAAAAAAAAATTCTCCTCCAAATCCTTTTTTAAACAGTTTTGCTAAGTGAGAACTCAGCCGCTCGGACACCTTAGCCTGGGTGGTGGAGGCGAGTCGGTGTCTGAACTCTGCGAGGCCCTGCGCCCGCCTCCTCCCTGCCTGTCCCCTCAACACCACCCACCCATCTTCTGAGGATCTTTCCAGTCAGAGACATGAAAATGAGGATTAGTACAGCGCACTGTGTCCTCCGCCCCGGGAGCTCATAGCTGAGAGGGTGCTGGGGGACTGGGGGACGAGGATCAGGTGCCCAGTACTGACACAACCACAGGCACGCTAATCGGGGGCGGGCAGCTCCTGCCAGGGTGGGCAGCATCCAGCCCCCTGGCTGTCCCCGGGCTGCAGACCTGCCCTCCACCCCACCCTCCGGAATCTCCCCAGGTTCCCACTGTGGGCTGTCAAAGGCAGATCAGTCATGAGCTCGGCTCATCTGGTGGCCAGAGCCACCCAGGGGAGTGACAGGCAGGGCTTCCAGAGACACTGGGTTTGCCCTCCTGGGTGCAGGGAAGGGTGGGCGCACTCTCCACACAGGCTCCAGGAAGGCGGAGACGACAACCCCATGATGCCCAAGATTCCTTCCGGACAGATGATTGGGCGATCCTTGACATTCTTCTTCTAAAAAATAAGCACAGATAAGATTTGTCCAAACGATAGCGACTTCCTTCCGAACACTCAGTGGTCTGTGCCGCCCCATTCTCCTGTGCACAAAGGAGTCCTTTCTCCGCTTCAAAGTCACCTGTGCTTTGGCAGCGCAGAGCCGAGTCTGGGGAGTATTGATAAGGTGTGTCGTGCGGGCCACCCGGGTGGACGGGCGCTGCTACCATGTGTGGCAGGCGATTGTGAGTCTCGACAATATCGCTAAGAGGCTTATGTCTCAGCTTCACCTTTCACCAAACATCTGTTAGGAGGATTTAGATAAGATGTCTCAGGATGATGGCACAACCCACACACCACCACCTCCTCCCCGTCCCCCCGGGAAGGAAGAACATCCGCGCATCAGATTCAAACGTGTTTGGGGTATTAAAATTTGCAACCCCACAAAGGAGAGTTTGGCCATGTGACAAAGGGTCACCTTACCACGGTGTCTGGCGCTTTCTGTACATGCTCAGGTAAGTCCACTCCTGGCCACAGCCCACCTGAGTACAGCTGAGAATTCGGGCAGACTTTGGAGCGAACTCTGGCACCATTCCTGAAGATTGCATCCCCGCAGGTCCACACCCTTGGCCATAACAGCAGTGCCCTTCTACAGGGGGACGGGGGGTGGGGTATGACTGCCCGCCCTGGGCTAGGCTGGAGACACGCCTGGACCAATGGGGCATCAGGGAAGACTGGACTGGTTGGCACTGACTGGCTTCCAGTCCCTCCCAAGCCCTCCTGCCATTCCCAAGAAGACAGGAAGGTTGGGGACCAGCCCGGCCACGGTGCCCCAGCCAAGGACAACATGGTTCAGAGCCTCAGGAGACAAGAGCAAGGCCAGGCTCATGGGATTAACCAAGGTTCTCCAGAAACACAGCTCACAGAAGCCACAGATAGAAGAGCCACTGGCCCACACGATCACGGGGCTGAGAAGTCTCACCGTCAGCCACACACAAGCAGGACCCCCGGGAGGGCAGGTGGGCGCTCCAGTCCAGCTCAGAGGCCTCAGGTCCAGGAGAGCCGTGGTGTGCGCCCACGTCTGACAGCAGAAGAGGGGTGTCCAGGCCAGCAGTCGGGCAGAGAGGGTGCCCTTCTGTGGACTCTTCTCCGCTCAGGCCCTTGGTGGGCGGCATGAAGCCCACTGGAGAGAGCCTCCCTCAGGACACGGGTGTCCCCCAGAAACACCTCACAGCACACCCCCGAATGATGCTCAGCCCGACGTCTGGGCCTCCACGGCCCGCTCAAGTGGACATTCAAAACTCACCAGAGCACCCCTGGACCGCCCGGAGGCAGCGCACGGCATGCGTATCTCTGCATGCCCCGAGGTCTTGAGGTCACCAGGCCGGGAACAGTCAGAATTGTTACCAAGCATCCAACGCCCCGCGCCCGGCAGGCTCCACGCTGGATGTGTATCGGTGCTCACGTGGCCCTGGGCCAGGTGTGTGGTCTTCCCAGGTGAGGGCAGAAAGGCACCAAGAGGTTGAATCACTCGTTCAGGGTCACGTGGCCAGAACATGGAGAAGACAAGAATTTGGACCAAGAAAATGCTCTACAGAGTAATATCTATTATAGTACATTCCCGTGGCCCAAACGTTACTGTGGCGCTCCTGCTAAAGTTCTTCTTCTGCTATTACTGGTGCTGTTACTCTGGTATTCTAATGCTAATGCCACGCCGCTAGCGATGCTATCACTCTCCGGACTCCCCTGACGGCAGGTAGATACCACAAGCCCCGCTAAGTACATCAGTTCTGGACTCTCACAGAGTACAAACAGTTGTACATGAACCTACGGCTTTCTTTTCCTCCAGGTCCCACGCCTGTTCTTCTGAAGCCTGTAAACTTCAAATAGATCCCCACCATCTTCCACAACAGGCATTTCACATTGATTTCTGAGCGGTTAAGGGTCTGTACCCAGAAGGTGACTCCGGCAAGCCCAGGGAGGATCTGTGAAACAACACCCAGGTTCCCAGTTGGAGGAGGGACTCGGGGAGGCCCCTGTGACATGCCTCAGGGTTGAGCCGGAGCCTGGTGGGAGGGGAGAGCTGCTTCCAGCCAGCCCTGCATACGGGGTCTGTGCTCACCTGCTCATGGGAGGTGTCAGTACTCAAGAATGTGGTCCTTCTGTTGGACTTGGGAATGCCTCTGATCTGTTTGGGGCTGTGAGCAGTCTTCATCTCCAGCTGTCTGATAACAGGAGGAGGCGACCCCACTCAGAATTAGAAGGGGCCCCTGGTGCCTGGATGTCACAGTGTACAGGGGGTGACCCAGCATGGGCAATGAGAGATCACTGCTGGGGAGCGCTGGCCCCCGAGAGCCAGGTCAGACTTTCCAGAGTAAAGTCACCTTCCCTTCGTGCCCTCCTCCAGCTGAGCAGAGGGGGACCTTGCCAGTCCCCTGTGCTGCTGGGGGTGGGGCTCAGCCACGTTTGTAAGGTGATGGGCTGAGTCGGAGTCACACATGGGAGAAGCCCCTTGGGTTCTGCTTTATGATTCTGCACACCAGGAAGAGTGTGTTGCTGCTACTGCCTGACGGGGAGAGAGCCGCATGCGGGCCAGGGGACTGATGTCCTCTCAGGAGACACCCAGGTCCACGTGGGAAACCAGAGCGCTGTCTGGCAGGTGAGGAGCTGAGAGCCGCATCGTGCGGAGTGGCTGGCTTCACAGTCAACTGAGACCCTCCATCCACGGTCTAAAGAGCGTCGGGTCAGTTAACACCGCCACGAGAGACCAGGGTGCATGACCCATGACCTCAAAGGCAGGAGTCCACAGGGGAGGTGGAGCAATTCGGGAAGGAGCCGCTGATGAGGGTGCGTGGGTGGAGCAGGGGTGGTGCAACCCCTGGGCCATACCAAATATCTCTCAAAGGAGGAAGCAATGGTCCGGGTGCTAGCAGACACCCGTGGGGCAGAGAGAGACGTCTCTCCAACAACCCCTCCTAGTGCATCTGTCCTTCATCTTTCTGTACTGAACAGGACCTTCTCTTCTCTGCCCCAGCCGGGCCGACCTTCTGGGGGTGTGAGTCTGATTCAGTCCCTGGGACCCCAGGATACTCATTGTAATGCTCACCTCAGAGCAGCTGGACTTCAGGCATTGACCTTAACTGTAGTGACCCAGGGAAAGACTTGTGATAATTCCGAGGGAGGAATGTGGGGTCATGTGCACTTGCCTGGGTCCCAGTCTATCCGTGCACACGGCCGGTCTTTCCATCTTCTAGGGTCTTCAGTTTCTTTACTCAGTATTTTGTAGTTTTCACTGTAGAGATTATTTCACCTCTTTAGTTAGTTTTATTCCTCAGGATTATTTTTTTTAAATCATTTTTGAGGCTCTCTTGATTTCTTTCTCAGCATAATTCATTCTTGGAGTATTAAACAGTTATTGATTTTTGTATGTTGATCTTGTATCCAGCTACTGAGATAGTGACCAGGGCGGGCAGTCAGCACAGATGGTAAGAGGTCAGGTCGGGAAGACGGGGGATAATTCAACTAAAAGGAGCACTCCACTCCTCTCCCTGTTACCAAGGTCACCTACACCTCCAGGGAACTGTTCTTTCAACCGAAGGAGTTGCTAACGGGTTCCCCTTGGGTGGGTCTTTTCCTGCTTTTGGTCACAATCGGGGAGACAGAGGAAGGGGGCGAGAGAAAAGGAAACCTGAGCTCCATAAAGGAAAGGAACTAGATATCCTACTCCCACAAATACCAGCTCGGGTCCCCTTCTCCCGGAGAAGTCTATCCCTTAAATAAAACTTGTTTCCTACGCTTGCCTCGGCGTTTCTCAAATGTCTGATTTTCAACCCTGGAGGAATGGAGACTGGACCCTGATTTCCAAGACCAGTATCCTTACATTGCTGAATTTGTTATCCACTCTGGAAGTCTTCCGGTGGAGAGTTTGGAGTCCCACTGGTATAGGCTCCTGTCATCAGTCAACAGAGATAGTTTGACTTCCTTTCCTATTGTATCCCTTTATTTAATTCTTTTGCCTAATTGCTTTGGCTAGATTTGAAAAAAAAAATGAATAAGAGTGGTGAGAATGGACTTCCTTGACTTTTTCCTGAATTTTAGCTTTTCTCCATTTGGTATGACGTTAGCTTTGGGCTTATCATATATTGTCTTGGTGACGTGGAGGTAGGTTCCTTCTGTCTCTAGTCTCTTCAGTGTTTTAACATGAGTGGGGGCTGAATTTTCTCAAATGCTTTTTCTGCATCTATTGATATAATTGTGATTTTTTCCTTGATTATACTTATGCAATGAATTAATTTATTGATTTACATATACTGAAACATATTTGCATCCCTGTGATGAATCCAACTTGATCATGGTGTACTATCTTCTTAATGTGTTTTGCTAATATTCTATTAAGGATTTTTGCATCGATGTTCATCAGGAATATTGGTAGGTAGTTTTCTTTCCTTGCTGGGTCTTTATCTGGTTTTGGTATCAAGGCGATACTAGCTTCATAGAATGAGTTTGAGTGCTCCCCCCCTTTCCATTCATGGAATAACTTGAGGAGGGTGGCACCAGTTCTTCTTTAAGGGTCTGGTGGAACCCACATGACAGTCCACCTGGTCCTGGACTTCCTTTGTTGAAAGACTTTTTCTCATTGCTTCAATCTTATTGCCTGATATTGATCTATTTAGGGTCTTATTTCCTCTTTGTTCAATTTGGCTAGTGATATATATCTAGAAATTAGTCAATATCTTCTATATTTTCCAATTCATCAGAATGTAAGTTTTCAAATAGTCCCTCATGACCCTCTGGATTCCAGAACTGTCTATGGCAATGTCTCCTCTTTCCTCTCTCATTTTGTTGACTTGGCTCTAATCTCTTATTCTTTGGGACATTTTGGTTAGAAGTTTTTCAATCTTGTTCATTTTTCCAAAGAACAAACTCTGCTTCATTTGTCCTCTATTTCAGTAGTGTTGGCTCTGATATTAATTATTTTCTCTCTTTACTGGTTTTGGAAGTATTGAGTTCCTGATTTCCTAGGGCCATGAGACATAGCATTAAATTATCCATTTGGTATCTTTCTGTTTTTTAATGTGGGCACTTAATGTATTAACTTCCCCTTGGCAAAGGGGCTGACATTGGTGTGGACCACCCCAGGGTTCATCTGATTTCTGTCAGATGCTGGAGAAACAATGGCCCTTGTGTTCCTTTGGGCTGGAGGGTTCCAATGGCACCATGTTCCTTCAGTGTTCCAGAGATTTGGGTATGTTGTATCACTGTTCTTGTTTAATTCTAGGAATTTTTTAATTTCCCCTCAAATTTCTTCTAGGATCCATACCAAATTTAACAAACAGTGTTGTTCAATCTCCCTGCGTTTCGTTTTGTTTTGTTTGTGGTTTCTCTAAGGCTTCGCTGCTGGTTTCTAATTTCAATTTAGTTTGAACTGATAAGATGTATGGAATAATATTAATATTTTTGTATTTGCTAAGAATTGCTTTGTATCCTAAAATGTGGTCCTCATGGAAGCAGTGTCTTGAGCTGCTGAGAAGAAAATATATGTTGTTGGGTAAAATAGCCTGAAAATGTCTATTGGGTCCATTTGATTTATAGTGTATTTAGGTTAGAAGTGTCTTTATTAATTTTGTCTGGATGACCTCTCTCTTTTTGAAAAGAGTGACAGAACTCACCCAGCATTATTGTATTGGGATCTATCTGGGATCAGAAAGTGTTTGACTTATGGAATTATATGCCCTTAGCCTGTATTTCTTTGCACCAATATTTAGGGCATCGATATTTACTATTATTTCACCTTCTTGTTTGATTAGTCCCTTGAACAATGTGTAATGACATCACTTGTATCTTATTAATTTTGCTTAAAATTTGCTTTGTCAGATATAAGAATAGCTATTCTGCTTGGTTTTGTATTTTACTTGCATGACATATCTTTTCTATCCTTTTACTTTTAGCCTCTTTGCTTATGAGTCTCATGCAAAGAGCAGATAGTTGGGCCTAGTTTTTAAATATATTCTGCCAGCCTATCTTTTAATTGGAGAGTTAAGACTGTGTATATACTTATTTCTGGGTATGATAGTGCACGCCTGTGATCCCAGTGACTCGGGAGGCTGAGGCAGAGGACCGCAGGTTCAAAGCCAGCCCCCACAACCTAGCAAGGCTGTAAACTGCCTAGTGAGACCCTGCCTCAAAATTTAAAAAATAAATAAAACAAAAAGGGGAGAGGGGATGTGGTTCAGTCATTACGCATCCATGGGTTCAATCCCTGGTACAAAAAAAAAAAAAAAAAAAAAGACTTCTTATGGAAAAATGTTTATTATTATTCCAGTCTTTTTATTTCATGGATTTATTTATTCTGAATTCTCATTTGTTTAATTGCTCTTTGGGGAGCTTCATCCATTTGAGAACCCTGGGGTTTGTATTTGAATTCCTCTTTGTGTAGCATTTCTTGAAATATTTTCTGTAGTGCTGGTTTAGTGGTCATGGATCCTCTTAGCTCATCCTTACCGTGGACAGTTTTCATTTCTCCTGATTGTGAGGAATAGTTTTGCTGGACATGGCAACGCTGACTGGCAATTACTTTCCTTCAGAGCTTGGATGATCTCATTCCAAGTCCACCAGGGTTTCAGGTTCTGAGTTGAGGAGTCTGAAGTGAGTCTCATTGATCAACTTTTAAATGTGATCTTTTCTTTTACAAGAGATCCTCATCTCCTTGTTCTCTGTTAGGTAGTTGATTACAAGGTGTCTTGGAAAGGTTCTCTTGTTTCCATTCAATCTTGTCTATTTAGGGCTCTATATCCATCCTGCAGGTGGCTGTCCTTATCATTCTTCAGGTTGGAAACCTTTCTATTATTTCACTGAAAAGTTTCTCAATGTCATTAGCCTGTAATTTTTTTGCCATATTTTATCCCAGTGATTTTTACGTCTTGTCTCTTAATGTTGTCCCAAAGTTCTTGCATATTCTGAACATTTTTTCTTGACTTTATCTTGAGTTTTCCAGCCTCCCGGTCTCCTAGGCCACAAGCTCTGTTTTCTTCGTGGCCTGTTGGTCACATTTCAGGTCACTTTCCATTTGGTTCACGTGTCTTTTGTGTTCAGGGTTCTGAGCAGTTCCTTTCCATAATCCTACTGAAGTGGTCTTTGCTCTCTTGATTTGTCCTTTGGACTTTTTTTAGTTCACCAATCATTTTAATAATCAATATTTAAAATTCTTTCTCTGGAATTTCTTTCCTTCCCTGTGTGGGTTCCTTTGTTGGGGGATTATAATTTTGGAAGGAGGCTTTTTTGCCTGACTCCTCAGGTTTCCAGGAGTCTTGGGCTTGCTCATCTGTTGAAGCAACCTCCTCTTCTGTGGTGAGGATGCCCTTTGGTATATAGTCATATATTCTGTAATCAGTCCCCTGCCGTCGGCGTCTCCTACCTTCCACATTAGGCTCCGTGTGATCCGGAGGTGAGTTTCAAGGGCTCACACCTCACCTCACTTTTCCACTGCAGAACCCCCGTGAGGCGGCTCTAACACTGTGTTCTTCTGAGCCATCATTCTGAAATCTTCCTCTGATTTTTAGGAGCAGATGTCCCAGGGTGGGACCTGACCCCTCCTCTGCTCACTACTACTCAGGGCCTAGCCACTGACTTGGGGTCCCGTCTGCCCTGCTCTGAGGTTAAGGTCCTGTTGAAGCTTGGCTGAGGGAGTCTGTGTGTGGAGGAAGGGTGAGCCCCTCTGTGAGTCTCCTCCCTGTGACGTTGGGGTGTTCCAGTTGCTTCCTAGCCCCTTTCAGAAAATGGGAAACCAGCCACAGGGTGATGAAGGGTCCAGTGTCTATGTGAAGTGGACACCA